>NC_067231.1:19988958-20288958 GCF_019924925.1 Ctenopharyngodon idella
GGCAATTAGCTGCCACGTTGCCGGGGCTCTTTTACTTGTCAGGCTGGCTTTTGTGTGAGTCTTGTAGAGGACATTCCCAGGGTTTTGTTTTGGCATTTAGGGCCAAAGGACAGCAGCCGAAAAGCGGCGAGGAGAGAGGGAGGGAAAATTTAAGCGCTGAAAAACAGCATGTGCACTTCCTCAGTTTCATAAAAATGGAGGGAAAGTGTTGTTTTTAATGTGAACAAGAAATAAGATTGTACAAAAAAAAAAAAAAAATGTAAGTAATGTCAGTCTGTTTCTAGAGTTTTGGCAGTGCATTTTTACATTTTAAAATAGTGGGATATTTGTGGCTATAAAAAAATTACATTTAAAATAAAAAATTAAAAAAACAAAGGGAAAAAACATGGAGTTTGATCAGATGGGATCTTTTTAATTAGTTATTAGTAAGCATTCCATCTTCCATTTCCTTATTTCATTTCCTTGTTTTTTGTGAAGAATGTTTTGTTTAAGAATTTGTTTTCAATTAGATTTTAGAAAAATTATTTCAAGACAGCAAAGTAAAATAAAAAAACACAGAGAAATTATGGATGTACCAAAGGCCTTAGTAGATTTGTCAGGGCAAGGCCATAAAGAGTTAAATGTAAGATCTTCTTTATCCCACTTAAAACAGAAGAAGAGAATAAAACAATAGAAACAAGACCCCACATTGATGTCACGTCCATGTCAAAACGCAGACAAATACCTTTCTCCCCTTTTCCTCCGTCCTCCCCCGGATGGTGGGCTTAGAGAGGGGACTGTCAGAATCACACAACTAAGTGACTGCTTGCCACACTTTGCTGATCTTGCCCTCCCTTTGTGGATGTTGTTTTCTCTTGTCTTTTCTCTCGCTCTCTCTCTTTCTGTCTCCTTCCCTTGCCTTGCTCGCTTTACCTTGTTGTAGCCAAGGCTTTTCAAGCTGCTAGTTCGTCTTTGGGCATCCTGGAGGCACTGCAGAACCCACACAAACACACACACACACACATATATACACACAAACTTGGACAGACACATGCACAACAGTAATAAGTCTTTTTTCCTAGTGTTTTTTCATGTTTCTTTTGCTTGTGGGAAGACATCTCTGCAGCTCTGATAACTAGCAAGTGAGATTTCTCTTCATCTTTAAAAAAAAACAAAAACGTATCACTTTGAGCTGGACCGACTGACCGCTGAAGGAAAACCTTACGGAGACGGAGAGATGAGTTATTATCCGCCAACGGAGGACAGGCCTTGCCGGACGTCCTAAGACGTCGATCTCCCTGTGATCCGCAAAAGACCCACTCCAAAAAGAAAAAGAAAAAAGCCCTGCGAACAATGGCGTGCACGTGAACTTCTGTGTGTGCGACCCTTTGGTGAGGGACACACACATGCGCCCGCTCAAACACAATAGCAGTTTTGGGAAAGAAGCTAAGGTTGAAAAAGAACAAGAAGAGAGGGAAGAAAGGAGAAAAACTCTTATTCGTTGGCGGGAGTGAGAGGTGGAGGACAGGGGAGGGCCGCGGCGGTGCTCATGTACCCGAGAGAAGGCCTTTCACTGGGGCTGGAGGAGAGGGGAGGAAAGACTGGCTCTCTGGCCTCTGGGCTGTCTCTCCTACAGCAGGTTGGCTGCTGGCAATTCAGTCTTAATGCCTGGGTAAGTGCTCAGCGCTATTACACACGCTGTTTTCACACTCCTATGGCCTTTTTAAAATCTTCTTTCTGCTTTTGTTAGACTGAGTAAGGATTCACTGTCATTTTATCTGCCTCAGAGTGGCTTAAGGTGTGTGTGTGTGTGTGTGTGTGTGTGTGTGTGTGTGGTGTGTGTGTTTCATAAGGAAGAACTAAGAGATAGATTGATGAACATGGCATTTGAAGATGTGCATGATGCATCTAGTTAAAGTTGAGGGTTTGGAAAGGAAGTGAAGTAATAAGTGTCCTGGTGCTTAATTTTAGCCTGTTGGAGATTTGAAATTTGCATGTAGGAAAATTAGTTCTGTAGTCATTTAATTTTTCTTTTGTATGTTTTAAATTGACAGAAAAATTCTGTCATTTTCTTCAGTTTAAAGTTAATAAATTGCTTAAAATGCATAAATAGTTTGTGTTGCTTTCAATTTCTTTGGAAGCAATACATAACTTTTTTCTTATTTTTTTAACCACTTGAGACATTTGAATTGTGATTTTTTTTTTCCTTATCAAATTTATTTTTAAATGAAGGAAATAAAAAAATTGGCACAATGTTCCTCAGTATTGAGAACAGAGGAGGGAAGTTGCTATTTATATTTTCATAGATGTTGTAGCAAGTCATTTGTTTTGTTTGTGTGTGTATGTTTGTGTGTGAGCGGTGGGTGGATGAGGGTTGTTATAGTGACGATGACATCATCATAGTTCCACATTCTTTTGAAGTTCTTCTGTCTCATTTTCGAGCTTTCTTTTCCAAACAGCACACATTTGGCTGCATCTATTTCTTGCTCATTTCAACATTCTCGTACGTAAACAAGCGTGGATGTTTTCTGCATTGTGTCCACTGTGCTTGGATGCGAGCCATTGGCACGTACGCTTCTCGAGTTCAAGTCCTTGGCAGCTTTTTTTGCTTGCTCTGGAATTTCGCAGGCCTGAGAGCCCCTCTATCCATCATGGGGATGTCACACCCCCTGTGTGCCCCCCCCCACCCCAGCCTCACTACAGCTCATTAGAGCCCACAAGCTCCAGTGACAACTCATCATATCATGCCGTAAAGCGGAGAGAGACGCTCGGGCCCTCAGGGGCCACAAGGTTGCCACCTTCACATTTTGTCTTTAAATTGCTCTGCAAGGTGCCACCAAGCGGAAATGCAGCGCCAACAGCTTTTTCCTGCTGCTGTCCGGCCCTCTCTCTTTCTCTTTCTCTTTCTCCTTGTATCTCTTCCACAATATTGTTTATTTCCCTTTAGGCTTATCAACTCTACTGATGTAAGATTTACTTAATATCAGGGTTTTCATACATTTTTAAATGATGAAATTATTATTTAAATTGATTTGTTATGTAAAAGTATATAGTAAATATATTTTTCTAACAATGTTCTGCTCTTAAATATTTCATTGTCTAAAAAATTTAATCTCTATGAAATTATTTCTTAGAGTATTAGTTCTTGCTTTGTTGTAAGGCTTACCCTGTAAAGCGGCCTATTTGAGAAAGGCGCTATATTAACAATAAGTATTATTATATTTTATATATACTAATAACAATAACTACTATTATTAAATTTAATTCCACGTTTTTACTAAAATCATAGAAAAGGATTAAAACTTGTTGCTTAAAAGGTGTGAGAACCCTGAGATATTCTTTCTCTTAAGTGACTGTATTTTGTGAGTTTAAAAAGTTATTTTTTTTAATCATAATAACAAAAACTAAACTGTCTGAAGACACATCTATAGATGTCATAAAGGATGTGTGTGTGCTTGCATGTTACTTTGTGAACGAGAGAGGAAAAGAGAGTGAAGGACAGGATTTGATAGGTGCTGCATCAAAATGAGTGTGACATGCTCTTCTAAGACAAACAGGCCTCTCCATTAAAACAGGCCAGGCTTTTGTAAGACCACCACTAGGGGTCATGACCCCAAGCAGAAACTGTCAATCTCATTGGTTTGGAGGAGGGTATGTATGTCTACAGATTTACTCACACACTCAATGGGGTATGCTGACAGATTTGTTGACACATTTTATATTTATTCACCTCATCCAAACACATCTACAAACTGTTATTACAAATTTGCTTATTTTCTCAAGAAATAAACACATCTAAAGATCTAATTTTCTTTATTATTATTATTTACCTGGTTATGTGAATTAGTCCTTTAGCCTTTTTTCTTCTATCTATTCATGATGGTTGTGGTGGGAGGTATTGGCAAACGATTAAACAGGAAGTAGCCTGCTTTCTTTGCACATAATAGGGAAAAAAGACGCCCACATATTTTCTTTGTGTTCCTTGTGTGGGTTTATTGTGTGTCTCGCTGGACCTCCGTGTGTCAGTCTTCAAACTCAATGAGTTGTTTAGAAGTAGGGTTTTAAATAACGCGTATTCTGCGATTGTTAGCGTCCGACAGTATGCGGTTGTCCACGGGTATGCACGGGTGCGTACGTAGGTGGTCTTCCTCACTCCCCTGAGTTGCTAGAGACAATTAGCCATGTCTGGAGGAACAGGGTAAAGCCACCGTACAATAGCAATGGGGTCAATAGGGCCAGATTTATTGTGAAGCTTTTCTTAAGACTGAAGACTTAATGGACTTGAATAGCACTCAGAAGGGAAACTGTTTGAAGAATGTGTTTTTGTATGCTGATTATCCATTGTGCCATGTTATTTTTGTCCTGCTGGGTGTCTTGTCCAGAAGGCATCATGGGGAAAAAAAGAAAAGAAAATCCAACCAGAAAAGTTCTGGCATGTTTTAAAATGAGGCCTAAACACAGGTCCACTTTTTTATTAGTCATATAGCAGGCGCTTTTCTCAAAATGAGAATAGTACAAGTTAAAGTAATTTCCATTTCCAGCTATTCCGGTCTACCTCTTTTATTCTCAGGGTTTTGCTGATCCGTTCAGGTAGAGAAGCGGGCAGAAATGCTACTGTAGCGAGCCGCGATAGCGTGCTGCGCTCCCCAGAAGCCAGTTAAACGGGATGCCCAGCTATTATTCGTGGGGCTGTGTGGCATTTGAAAGGGGTTCTGTTAGGCCTAGTGACTGTGATGTAAATCATTTGGCTTGTCTCTTGGTGAATGTGGCCGCAGTGGACTGCCATTTGGAGCTGTCCCTCAATGGAGAGGCTCCGGACAAAAGAACTCATTTAAATGGCTACTAAAGCCTTTCAGCACAGGGAGAATTGACAACATTCTTTCACATCATTACTGAGGGGGAGGTTATGGGGGTAGCTTGCGGTGGAGGGGTATGCGGCAACGTTCCCTTAATGACAAACTCGTCAGCTGTGTTTGGCAGCTGTCATCATCCCCGTCTGTTTTTCTGATGACAGATCTTTCTTTTCTTTTTTTAAAATGTATTTTTATATGTTATCTCTCCTCTCGTTGTTTCTCTCTGTGGCCTCACGCTTTCCTTTTCCCATTTCTCTTTCTGTCTCCACACTGTTTTCTGCTCTCAGGGGCCCCGAAAACGTCCCCAGAGCCCCTTTTCTTTTCCCAAGCAGCTCTGTTCAGTTCATTAATCTTTCATTGGGAATATGGCAGAGCGAAACGCCCCTAATGCTGAAAGTGGCCTCTCTGTGTGCCTCTTTCTCCCAGTTTAGAGGCCCTGGATGGACACTTCAACTCAGACCTGGGCCCTGGTGTCCTTCCCGTTTTGAAAGCTCAGATATTTTAGTCCTAACAAAAGGATGACTTGCCTCTGCTTTTATAAAACACATTCTGATGTTCAGCCCCATTGTTTTTTTTAACAACATCTCGAGTCCTGGATTTAATTTTGAACGTTTTAAATAAAGACAGTGGCCCCTGTGTGCCCTTTCCGTCCCCTTGAATTGGCTGCAGGACATGCACAGCTGTCACTCAGACATGCGGACGCCTCAGAGCGGGCATGTATGCGAACAGCTCAGGGTGCTAGATGTTTTCCTGTCAGTCAGCTCGGTTTGCGTCGATTTATACAGTGTCTACGAGAGCAAATCCCTTTCCACGTGTGGCCCGTCAAATCTACAGCACGGCAGTAATCTGGTTAGGTCGCGTGTACTGGGAATACACTAATGCCAGGCTATGCCTCAGCACCCCTCTGCTCGGCTGTAATCTTGGGTAATTGAAAATGGGGCCTGTGCCACTTAAGAACACAAAGAGCAGATTACATAGCTAAAACCAATTTGACCAAAATGCAGAAATGGATTTTCTCTCTTTACCCCCCACCCCTCCTCTCCTATCTTTTATAATGCAAACCTTTTCCAAAACCAGACCCTGAAGGAAGAAGAAGGGGTGGGAGCACAAGAACCCAGAGAAAAAGGAGGGAGAGTGTGAGTGTGCTTAGATTGGCTGTCATTTGGTATATTACGTGGTTTCTGCGATTGTAAACGTGATGCTTTTTGGGTCACGTAATGCAATCAGGCACTGTGTCTTTGTATCCAATGACTGTTTGAATCAATATTCTGCACCTCAGAAACTGTGTTTAATTACATACCACACTGTTCTGAGAATTGGCTTGCGGATTGTGATGGACGCGTAGTTGAATTAGAGGCGCTGGTGTGTTTCTGCCCCAACCCAAACGTGTATTAACGACGGCTTCTTCTTTTTCTTCCCACCCCCTTCCCTCTCTTTTTCTTGCCAGTCTAATAAGGTCCCTGTGGTACAGCACCCTCACCATGTGCACCCGCTCACACCTCTGATCACCTACAGCAATGAGCACTTCACGCCTGGGAACCCCCCTCCACATCTACAGGCAGACGTGGACCCCAAAACAGGTACATATGCATGCACGTCTTCCTTTACATTCATGAATTTCAGAACAGGCAGGACGAAACCCAAGGCTAACCTTCAGGCCTGGTTAACTAACGGCGTTGTCACGGTTACACTGTATGATCTCGCCGATTGCTTAGTCTGTACTGCTGCATTCACAGCTACCTGGCAAGATGCATCGGACCGATTTTGGAGTCCTCTTGGCACAGGGCCAAGGTTGCGCCCCTCCTTTTGTGTGCATGTTGAGATGGAGCTGTTGACCTGGGTCAGTTAAGCCTGTGGAGCCACTTGACTTCTGGGAGATGTAGTCAGGGACCTCTGTTACTTAACTGCGGGATCCCAAAGCAACTCTTGTTCTGATTCTGAGAAACAAAATTACATTTCCCCCCCTTTTGATGACATATAAATCAGACAATTGTGGAGTCTAGATTTCCCAACCAGGATGAAAACTGTATGAGCAGGAGGTTTACCAGGAAACTCGATTTGAAGGCTTATGTTGTATCTGTCAGGATTCTCATCTCGCAACAAAAAGATTTCTGTTCAGGTGTGATATAATGTCATTTGGTGGTATGTTTTGAAATCAGATTATCAAACAGAAAGGTATTTTGCTCCTCTGCAACACTATACAGTCGAACAGCTGCTCTTCAAAGCTGTCAACAACCTGCATGTTGATTTTGAGAGGGCTTTTTCTGCTCTCATAACAGACCTTATCACTAAGGGCCTCTTTAAAGACTCAGAGACTGTTTAATGTGCTGCTTAATGGCTCGCTTAATTGAGTTTAGAGTTTAATTAATTAGCAAATTGTATTAAGACCGCTGTACGCAGTGCCAATGTGCTGTGGAGGCATTGTTTTCCTCTTCCTGCACAGCTAACATTAGCCACTAGTATTGAGCAGAATTTTTTTATTATTATTTTTTTTTATGAAACCAGATTTAGTAGGTTTTGAGGCAAAATAGCATCAAGTAGAATAGATGGAAGTACATTAAGTCAATTCAAAGTCACCTAGCTTGCTAACGTAAACCAGGTGATGTTTGGAAGGCTGTTTTTGTGGACTCTTCTTTTTTTAGGAATTGTTTTGAACCTTCTACCCATCATGTGTGATGTTGATAATATAGTTAATTGGCCGTTAAACTCTAAAACCAATATTTCCGCACTTCAACAGACATCCGCTGCTATTATGTCAGTCTCTCTTAACACGTGCCACAGTGTTTGCGTTGTTGACTTGTGAACCTCAATTATCGCCCGTTGTTAATCCTCTGATTCGATAGACAAATGTGACAGGGCTCTGTATTTTTTCTCCTCTCCCCTGTGTGCCATACAACATCGTGGCTGCCTCCACAAGCTTTGATCAGAACGTGTGATTTAGAGCTGCGCATGTGAGCTCAACCTCCTCCCTCTCCCACCTCCCTCTGATGTTGACTTTGTTCAATTGTGTATCTCACAAAGGATAAATTTAACACTTAAACTTCATTGGGGAATTTCTATGTCAGGACAAGAGCAGAAACATTTTCACACCGTTCACACACACCTCTCTCTCTATTTTCATTCTTTTATTTGCATTTATTATATTTCTCTTGCAGGAATCCCAAGGCCTCCACATCCTCCAGATATATCCCCCTACTACCCCCTGTCACCTGGCACTGTAGGCCAGATTCCCCATCCGCTAGGATGGTTAGTACCACAGTAAGCAGCCCAATTTTATTCCTCTTCTTTTTTTATTTTTTGTGCTGTTATAAAATAATGTACAGTGGGTTCCAAAAGTCTGAGACCACTAAAATACTTTTAATGTATACATTTTGAATATAATACATTTTTTATTTAATATGTTTCATATATATCAAATTTTTATCTTGAATATTTAAAAAAAATAATTTTATCAAAGTGTATTTGTTCTATTTTTTCAAAATACTTTATTTTTTATAATAAAATAAATGTATTTAATACATATTTTTAATATATAATAAAAAAATTATTTAATTATGTAAGTTATCAATGTTTTTTTGATCTTTGTTTCTTGGATTAAATTCGATTTTAAATCGCAGATCCCACATTTTTATTGTGAACTCTGACTTTTGGCTCCACTCTAAATATGACATGCATAACACTTCTTTTAAGCATTGTTAAAATATGTTGCATCATGTATTTTATATTCGCCAGGCCTCTGTCCCACTTTGCTGTGTGCCTATAGGTATTTAAGATGCAGTTTGAAACTTTGGCCATCGTATAGCGCAAAAGCTAACTCATAACCTCTGTATAGTTTATACATTCTAGAAAGGCACCACTGAGGCCCACAGCAATGCACCCATGGCTTTCTTCATCCCCTAAACTCTAAATTGCCTCTTTGTGGCAAATGCTATTTTGCATGTCTCTGTATTGTCCAATTAGAGTAATGAACTGTGATTGCCAGTATTTTACCCACAATTCCACACGGGGGCTCTCCCGTGGTAACTCTTGTCAACACTTGTTAATATGACAAAAGGCTACAAATTAAGCTCTGTTAATTTAATGTTTTCTCACCGCGATCTAAATACCGAGAGAGGCCCCAAGCGCAGCCACGGCCCTTTGATTCTCTGCACTTTATTTTGGTATAAATTTACATTCATTATTGTTTGTCTTTGGATGTGTAGACCTCAATTAGCGTGATGGCTCCATTAAAGGGGCCGGTGCTTCGTCTTTAATTAGCACAACAAAACACCTAGTTTCAGCTCAGGGAGAGGGGCCTCCATCGACACCAAGCGCGGGGTTATGAAATTTAATTAGCCATTCCTATCAGATTTGTGGCATTCAAATTGTTCGGAGTTTGCTTCCCTTTGATCTGCGCTCTGCAATCCCCTAGATTTTTGTTCTGATCAAATGAGAATAAAGCCGCCTGCATAGAGAGTGCTTTTTTCATCCCTTCCTTTACCTCTCTTTCTTTCTTCTTTTCCTAGGCAAGGTCAACCAGTTTACCCAATCACGACGGGAGGTTTCAGACACCCCTACCCAACTGCCCTCACTGTCAATGCGTCCATGTCAAGGTGAGTTGAGCCTTGGGACGACCGACTCGCTGAGAATGCAAGCGTGCTCTGTGAGCGTGTCAAACCCCCACAAACTTCTCCCTTAAGGAGAGACAGCTCTCGCCTCAGTGTTCAAAAAGATGGTCCCATGCGATCTGCTACGTTTTAAAATATTAATTGTTGTTATCATTTTATAATGAGACCCCTGAAGAACGTTTACCCCGACTGAATGGCAGAGAACTAGAGGCCTGTCAGTGTCTTCACGTCGTTTAGCCACTGTTACATACAGAAGCAAATGAATCTCTTCGTAAAAGTGCTGCAGATTTCAGGGGGCTGTCATTGGACTCTGAGCGAGAGCTTTGTGTGGCCCGTTGGGGTCTGGTTCAAGTGGCGATTTGGACGCAAACGTCCCCAGGAGAGCAGTAATGGTTGTATGTGTGGGGGGATTGTGGGATATGTGTGTGAGCGTATGTTTGTTTTAACTGTCACAGCGATTGCTCCCTTGTGACTGTTACTCATCTGTTATGTGAGAAGTGGGAGGTGTTTGCTTTAGATGACAAATCTCTGTTTGCTTTGTTGCTTTTATGTCATTCAATCACAAATGTGAGATCCAACAGAGGCAAACAGTATCATATGGTGGTCACCTTCTTCTGCATTTACTCAGCCTTTCCCCTTAATCTGAAGCATATGATACTCTTTTCACAATGATGATGAATGTGAAGATGATGATGATGATGGTGGTGAGACTAGCCAGAGAGGCACAGAGACACATCTGGTTTATAGTTTCGAGAAATAGAGACCAACTCAAGCCCAGCCTGTGTCTCCAGACAAGGACAAACTCCTGTTTAATTGCAGCGTGATTGGAAAAGCAGCTCTGGAGGCCTGGTGAGCTTAGACCATAGGACGTTGATTGATAAATGTGAGCAGGGAAGCAAGAGAAGGAGGGAGGAACAGGGATAGGTTTGTGCACTGACCTTGGTTTGAGCATGTTTGAGGGGAGAAAAGCCTTGGAGAACGTACTCCAGAGGTCACAGAAATGCCCTTTACCATATTTCTGTGCAGCACATCAAGATATTGACATTGGGCCTCATTCATGAAATGCAATCAGAATGAATTTGTGAAATTTTGTGTAAAATTATTCTTGTGAAAATGGTTGCATTAAAACATTGAATGTACGTGAACAAGTCATTCATGAAACAAACAGTGTTGGTGGTAACGCACTACAAGTAACTTGAGTATCGTAATCAGATTACTTTTTCAAGTAACTAGTAAAGTAACATATTTACCAAGTATTTATCAAGTACATATCAAGTGCAGAGGTGTTGCAACATGACGGTTATTATAGTTCTAGTCTAAATGTGAACGTGCATTTACTCATCTCACTTGCACGAAAACATTCAGTATTCCTCAAAACGAATAAAAACAGTGAAATGCAATCTCAGAATTTTATGCAAACCTGTAATAATTAACTATATTAAATTACACAAATATACTTTATGTATTTAATCTCACTTTATTAGATTAAAGACATTGCTGATATTATTTTCAGCAATGTCTTTGCTGCTGACCTTCAATGATCTAATTCAATCATACCAATAAGCAAGAATTACTTTAGATTAGATTTAGAAATAAAAATGTCGAACTTCCTTCTCCTGTATCCTATTCTTCTTTAATCCAGAATGGCAGCACAGCTGAAAGGTTTGTTTGAGCTGTGCCCTCTACTGTACAGGCGTAAATATGAAATTCCTTCAGCCTGAGGCTTATTCATTTCACTTTTGGTGTGAAAGGGCCTTAACATTTGCCAAAAATAGAACGTTTCTGTTGTTATTAAAAACAAACAAGCAAGCCCAGCCCAGGTGAGAAAAAAGGTTTTCGTAAAAAGTAACTAAGTAACGTAATTAGTTACTTTTTTAGGGAGTAATGCAATGTTGTAATGTAACTTTCCCCATCACTATCAGAAACTAATTTAAGTAAATGATTCGCAAAACAATACTTATGTGGATCATTGTTGCGGTACATTTATATTGTAAATGTACATTTTAGTTTACAAATTATATTTAATGTTGATTACAATTATTTTTGAAAAAGATTTATGTAAGAATGTTTTAACAAAAAATTTGCATTCATTCTGCTTGCGTGAGTGTATTAAGGCCCTATCTCTCAATTGCATCTAGTATATTTTCATCATCCTCACACAGTTTAAAGTGTTCAGGCCAAACATAATAGCTCTGAAACACAATATTTAGCTCCGCAGTGATGATCTGAGTGCATTAGCAGCTGCTCTGCCTATGAGCACAGGGTCTTTGCAGCTGGTCCTGACTCTTAAAGGTCCATTTTTATTAACAGCTGGCTTTGAAACCGAGGCCTCAAACATTTGACACCAACAGCTTTCACTCTGTGTGTGTTTTGAGGTCTCGGCTCCATAGAGAAGTCATTTGTACCCTGCCAAGGCCTGGAATGAGCCTATTCTGCCTGCTCCGCCGTCAGGCGCCTGTGCAGGTCTGCAGCCTCTGCACTGGACCTTCACTTAAGTGACAGCTGATTCTGTTCTAATGAGGCCTTTATATTGTGATCATCCTATTTCCAGTGCAGGCTAATTGAATCTTCTGAATGGGGGCTAGGGGGATTGGTGATGTGCTGGGGAAGAGCTAATGCGTTTTGATAATCTGTAATTGAATTAGCATAGATTAATAAGTGGTGGTCTTGTGTCTCTGCGGAGGGAAGGTGCTTTAGCATGTTTGTGTCAAAACCGGTGGCGTCCGCTGTCACCAGCCTCCTGCGCAAAATAATGAGCAGCAGGAAAAGGTTTCATTAATTGTGTTTATGGTTTTTCTGTGAATAAAGAGGGCAAGAGATAAAGAAAGAGGGGGGAAAATCTTCCTCTGTCAATGGACAGCAACTCCAGAAGGCCTCAGGATTAAGAGAAGCCCATAGGTTTCTCTCTGGTGCCTGTCTTCGGCTCAGAGAGATTCTGATGGCCCTATCTGCTGCCATTTATTATGCAGTTAGCACACAGAGCTTCATGTAGCGATCTGCTTTTCACCCAGGTACCACTTCAGCCTCCTAAAAAATACATTTCAGAGCACGAACAGTGCGGACTCGGATCCGGCAAATGAGCTACATTGTTTTGATAATGGGGTTGGAGTCATACAGGTGTATCGGCCGTCCTGGGTGACAGGGGGAGGAAGTGTAGGCCCCTCAGCCCCTGCCCGTGCCTGCCCTTTGATATGTTCCTTCATCCGCACCTCCGCTCCAATCCCTTCTTTTTCCGCAGAGGAAGAGAAAGCAAATGACAGACAGAGCGCACCGGCGGGGTCATTATACATTAAACAGGCGCCAAGGCCATCGCTCCGATTGGCAATTAAATGGCACTCACTGACACTCGGCTGGTGTGGAAGAAGATTGAGACATTGGACCCTGCAGGGGCCCTTCGCGGCACACCTCTCTGTCTCGCTCTTCCCTCAGCGGGGCTAAATTGGTGGCAGACTCCGCTGCGTGCTGATGAGCGGAATGATGCCCTGCGCTTCAAAGGGATGGCCGTCATGTTTAAACCATAACCTGGGCCTCGCTATGGCAACAGCGGCACGGGTGGGGGCGGCGCTGATGGGACAGTCATGAGGAAAAGGAGGGAAAAATTGGACTGTGGAACAGAGGAAATTTTAACAAGTATGCAAGGACAGAAAGAGAAAGAAAAAAGGTGGGGGCTAATGATCACGGCACTGCAGCCACAACGCCGGTCCCCGCTCAGTAGAAGCGGACGGGCAGCCCGGATGACATGGCACAAACACACATGTGTCAGGGATGAAGGGAAGAGAGAATAGGAGAAGAGAGATTGGGGGGAAACAGTCCCCAGAGAGAACCTTCAACAGAAACTAGTTGTTCCTTGTGAGTTTACGCTCATCATTATATTCTGGCTCCAAGCCATATAGCCACACTCAAGCAGATAATGAGCTGTTTGAAAAAAAAAGAATTATTCCTTCTCTTTTTTTCATCATCCTCCTTTCTTTCTCTCAGATTTGTGTACGGCCACGCACAGCTAGGATGCGCTGCGCACACACACACACACGGGCACAGATATGTTCATTTGTATGCTCAGGAATTTATTCTGCTTTCCTACAGATCTTTACACATTGCTTGAGGGATGATATCATAGATAAGTCCTTCAATCAGGCAGGGAACATTTTAGTTTATAATGTAAAAAAAAAATCAAATGGTAAATAAATGAGAAGAAAATGACCACCATAAATGCTCCCAAAGAATAGTGATTTAAAAACCGTTTACTTGATTCATACATGTCTATGGAATGTGATTAATCAGAACTCATTATTTGAAAGTAAAAAAATCATAATTTTATCAAAATATAGTCCTTTTTCCACCCACTTTTTTTTTTTTTTTTGCTGATGTAAATAAGGCCATGTGAGTTCGGAAAAACAATATTAACCAATAATATTATGTTCCATTTTTATGATCAAATCAAATCGAAAAAAAGGTTAACGTTTAACTCCCTTTAAAGTACCTTATTTACTTTGTAAATGCTTTTAGTCTTTAAATAAATTTTGAAGAAAAAAAAGTTTTTGCAATCAACTTATCTTTTTCTCCACCTTCAAAATACCTTCTGTTCTGTTGACCTAACTATGTTGTATGGGTAATAACTAATATTATAGTCCATATTTTATGATCCTATCAAATGTTGATGTTAAAAACAACATAAAAAGTACCTTATTTACTTTTGGTCTTTTATGTTTTGGTCATTATTTGTTATTATGAACAAATTATCAGTGCATATTATTCTGAAGAAAAAAATGTTTCAAATCAAAATGTAATCACATTATCCACCTCTGAAAGAACTTTTCTATTTTGCTGATGTGTATGTTGGAGGGGAAAATTACATGATATTAGCCAATAATTTAATCATCACCCTCTTTTATGATCCAAACAACCCACTCTTGCTATTTCGTATGATTTCAAAATGCATTTTGAAACTAAAATCTAAAATCTAAAAAGTTTTAGGGAGAGTTCTAGATCTTGGATTTGTCAATTAGTGTCACTTCCCTTCTCCCACATAACAGATGTATTAGGTTACTGTTGCTTTGTGTTTATAGCTTCTGTAATGTGTGAAGTCTTTAGCTCATTGTCAATGCTTTGCTCTGTGAATGTGTGTGTCCATCCATCATTTCACCCGTGTCCACTCTGACGATTTACACAGTCTTCTCTCCTCCAGGTTCCCTCCTCACATGGTGCCCCCCCACCACAGTTTGCACACCACAGGGATCCCCCACCCAGCCATCGTCACACCCAACGTCAAGCAGGAGTCCTCTCACAGTGACATTGGATCCCTCAACAGCTCGTAAGTTCACTTTACGATTTTCTGTTAATTAATCAAGTTGGTATGCATACGCTAACATCTCCTCCCTCCCATTCGCAGGAAACATCAGGATGCGAAAAAGGAGGAGGAAAAGAAGAAGCAGCCACACATAAAGAAACCTCTGAACGCGTTCATGCTTTACATGAAGGAAATGAGAGCCAAAGTGGTGGCAGAGTGCACACTGAAAGAGAGCGCAGCTATCAACCAGATCCTAGGCCGAAGGGTAAGCGTCACACACATCCAAAAACGGCAAAGCATTACGCGAAGTGGCAGCAGACTGTCTCAACTGCTAAGACCACAGATTGCAGTGTTGTCGGTGGTGGAAAAACACTGCTTATTCACTTTTCTATTTCTGTATAATTGTAATCTTGCTCAATGTTGCTATTGAGTAAAAGTACAACACCATGGGAAGGGGAAATTTTAATCACGGTGTTTGGACCGCTCATGGAAACACTTCCGTGTTGTTTGAGCCTAAAATATCAGTGGTTTCTTTCTCTCTGAGTGTGATGGCTGCAGTTTTGATGGATGTGTGTATGTGTTTCTCTATGTGCAGTGGCACGCTCTGTCTCGAGAGGAGCAGGCCAAATACTACGAGTTAGCCAGGAAAGAACGACAGCTTCACATGCAGCTGTACCCCGGCTGGTCGGCACGAGACAACTATGTAAGTTTTTAAGTTTTCAACAAGTAACAATCTTTATTCCTTCCCCAGGGGCCACACAGCAGTTTAAAGCCATCTAGATGTGTATTTTACAAATCATATGACAAACATCCAACAGCCTCTGGAGGAAACTAAAGCACTCAGCACTCACAAAAACAGCTCTAACTTAGGGAGTTGGCTGGTCTAAGCTGGTTTAGTTGCTCAAAACCATTTTAAGACCAGCAAAACAGAGCAGCTTAGCCAAGCTGGAAGTATTTTCGATTTATTTTAAATCTATTTGCTGTACATGTTCTTTTCCTTGGTGCAGTCAGTTCTGTTTTTTTTCCCGTGTGCTGTACGATTTTCCTCTGCTTTCATTAGTATTCCACTGGTTCACCTAAAAAGAGAAAGGCGAGCTGAGATCAGAGTAATTAAATAACCACAGGGCCTAAACGCCTCGCAGCTTTGATGAAAGAGGACATCTCTCTCCGCCGCCAGAAATGGGGAACGAGCGCACCGTTTACAGTTCCGCCGGAGTTTCGCGCCTGACAAACGGCCCCACCGCCCAGCCTGTCAACTCTCCTTGGAGTCTGACCACGTATCTTGACTCTCCTAGTCAAAGTTCCTCAACCGGAGCAAGATAATCTTTCTGCCTGGGCCTGATCTCAGCCTTAACGAAATCAGTGGTCGTGGACACGTCCAACAGAACCGTAGCTCGTTTTTCGAGGAGGACAAACACAACGAAAGTTCTCTCGCTTCTGCTCTTCCCCTCCAGTAAACTGATTCGCTCAAAGAAACCTCAAGAGATTCCAATCGTTTCACAATGAAAGGAAAACTAAGCAGCAGCGAGACAACAAGGAATAAACAAAAGGAGAGAAATAGGACGAGGGGAAAGATAGGGAAAGTTCTGTTCTGTCCTGCAGTGGCAGTTCAAACCTTGAGGCTTTTACATGAATAAATAAATCAGTGAAAACATTGGCCTCTCTTGTTCATTTCATGTCTCGGTCTTTTCTGCAATATAATAACTAAGGTTCCTGTCTATTTCTCTTTTTCTGGCGGGTAACTATCAGGGGAAAAAGAAGAAGAGAAAAAGGGAAAAGCAGGCAGGAGAGGGCAATGGTAAGTGAGCTGCAATTATCTCTCATATTAAAGCAGACCCATCATCTGTCACAAGTGTGACATCTCAAAGATGAAAGTCCAGCCTTTTTTTCTTATCTCTTTTTTTTTGTGCCTGCCTCATTTTGTATATAGCTATGCTACCCAATGCAATATTTACACGATAGACTGCTTGTTATCCCCCTCCCCTCCCCTTGCCCCATGTTGAGCATTAATAACATTGAATATGCATGACCCCCCCACCTCCCCCCTCACCAGCTGACCCCCCCCCCCCCACCCCACCCCTTGCCCAGCCCCCCTCCAGCATTTATCATACTGTGATATGTATGTTTTGAGAGTGTGAGAGTTGATCACCCTTGTGACTGAGTGCCAGCCTCCGAATGTGCCGCCTATGCTTGTCACTGTGCTTATGTGGTTATGTGGTCGTAACTTTGGACTGTGCTTGCTGCATGCTTTTTTATATAAGTGTTTATATAGTAATAATATTAAAAAAAAAATGTTTTTTAAAACCCACATCTTTCAATTAAGGAGGTTTGCTGATTACATTGATATGATTCACTTGACCGTTCTTCTTTATGATGCTGATTATTGTCCAGGAAGAATGTATTTGCGGTCTCTCTCCATCATGGACACCTTTTGAAGGCCTCTGTATCTTGTTCTTTTTTTTTTCCAGAACACAGAGAATATTTTCCAAACCCTTGCCTTTCACTCCCTCCGATTACAGGTGCTAATGTCATTTTGAGTCTTAAATTACTAACTTGCTTTTTTCCCCTTTTTTTGGTTCTTTATGTATTTATTTATTTGTGCTTGTGCAGTATATCAAATATTTAATGAACTTTCTTTAATGAATAATGCTACATGTACATGTTCATATTTGCTTTATATATATTTTATTTGCTAAGCTCTGTAATTCTCTTGAAGAATACATTGCTTTACTTTATTTTGCTCCTTTTTTTAGTTGTTTCCTTTGCTCCATTTTTCATTATACACATAATTTCATCAAAAGATGCTTCTATGTTAAAAGTCATGTATTATTATGTTAAAAAAAAAAAAAAACCCAGATTTGGTAAACTCTAAGCATGCAGCTGCAGTATGTTTATAAGAAAGACCTCTTTATGCTAAGAATAACCAGAGATGTTGTTATCAGGGTAAACCTCCTTAATCTACTGCCTTCAGTAGCTGCCCTCCACGCCTCCAGCATGAGTGCGGGTTCTGCCCTGTCTCCTCTTGATCTGCCCTGCTTACGGCCTGCCTTCACCCTCCTCAAACACTCGTCTACCCATATCCTTTACCCTGTTGCTCAGGTGGACTGTTCGAGGTGGATGAATGTGGGCCAGGCCTGTTTATGAAGCAGCTTTGTAGTGTTTCCCTGGCTTAAACTAATGCTCCGCCTCCCTCCTATAGCTCCTCCCTGCTACTGCTACCTCAACAACCTGTCCCTATCACCTCCTCTAGTCTAGAACAGCCAGATAATGTACGGCAGACATGTATCCATATCTGCTGCATTCCGCCCTGCTTACCTTTTAACAAACGAGCATTTATTCATAAAGAGCCTTGGTTATGAAAGGCATGCATTGTGTGCTGATTTATTGATTTCTGTCATTCATTTACTTTCATATTTGTTTCTTGCAGTTTTATTTTTAATTTCAAATGATTTGTATTACTAACAAAATATGGTCAAATATGTCTGTAAAAGCATTACTGCACATTTGATTGCCACTATTTAAATTTATCTATAGGGGAAATAGTAGTGCAAAGACTTTAATAGAGCTCATTGGATTCAATTTATCTCTCTTTCCGCTCTGTTTTCTGATTTCATCTCTCCTCTGCACTGGCTTCCTCTTCCCTTCTTCGTCACGTCAGATCTGAGCGCCCCAAAGAAGTGTCGCGCACGCTTCGGGCTCGACCAGCAGAATAACTGGTGTGGCCCATGCAGGTGTGTATCTGGTGTGCCGGCAGGTGTGCTAGAGCAGGTGACAGCTGGGGAACTCTCTCGTTGGTACCTCCTCCCACTTTTCTGGCTCTCTCAACCTCGCATTTTCTCCACGCCACTTCCTCTGCCAATCAGCTTCTGCAAATCTGGGAGATGGGGTTGGTTTTTTTCCTCTAGGTGGGGTGAAATGGCTGTTTGTGTGTTTGTTTTTGTGTGAGTGTGTGAAAAAGGAGTACTCCTTTTTGAAATTGAAAAGAGGCGGGGTTAAATAAAAAGGTGGGGTTTATTTCCCTCTGTTAAGGGGGAGGGGTGTGGCCAGGGGGTTGAGATGGGCTGGTCATGGTAAGTTTTTTGGGATGGCACGGTACCAATGTCCACAGCTGAATCATTTGCTCTAGCTCCATGCCTTTTTGTGTCCAATGACATGTGCTTTTTTTTTTTTTCTTTCTTTCTTTGTTGTGTTTTTATGTTCCTCTATGGATAACAGATGCAAATACCCCTAAGAAGTGTCGTGCCTTGTTCGGGCTTGACCAGCTGGGTTTATGGTGCAAACCCTGCAGGTATATTCCCAGCCTCACTATTGGGGAGAACGTCTAAATTACGATGATGATGATGATGATGATTTTAAGATGACAAAAAATCAGCTTTTCTTCTCTCAACACTTTTTTCCATGGATTATGTTTTCCTACTTCAATCTCAGAGGCCTTGTTTCAGTTTGTATGTTTACAAAGACTTCTTTCTTACTTGCTTCTGTCCTTTTCTGACTTTAGAAGAACTTCAGATGAACTGAAATCCTCGGGCAGAAAAAGATGAAACAAAAATAATTACAAAAGCATTGTGGTCCAAATTTCAAGTCAAGGAAAAACTTTTATTTCGAGTATTTTTATATTAGTATACTTCATTGTTGCTGGTTTTTCTGCCCAAGGAGCTAATCTACTGTTTTGTACTGTTCTGCCCGGTCACTTCTGTTAGAACTGTGTGATGTAGCCACTTGTTTTGTGGAGGGCAGGGTTGGGGTGATGCCATCTCATCCCCCCTCTCTCTTTTTTTTCCTCCCCTTCTTCTTCTTCCTTCTCCACTCCTCTCTTATAACCCTTTATTCAGTCCCAACCTCTTGTCTTTCTGTTCTAATACAAGCAGTCTTTGAATTGGGAATATGTTGATGGTAGGTATTTGTTTCTGCTAAGTAATACCCTTTTCTGTGTCATGCTTGTGCACTCTTTCCTTTTCATCCTTCCCTCATCGTGGGCATCAGACGTTGTGCTGTTGTGATACTCCACTCTCCGTTTTCTACTTGTCCTTCATAATCCTTTCTAGATTAGAAATCCACCTGATTCTCCAAAACCCACTCTCTCTAGGCCAGGTTTGGTGAGAATCTTACTGACCCCAAACATTTGAATTGGAGTGTATATAAAACAATGATAATACAATAAAATTGCTCTAATGCAATTTTTCCTGAGTTAAATGTTGGCAGATGAGCTGTTGTTGTTCATACTTTTCAGTTGAAACCACTCAATATTTTTCAATTCCAAAAACTATCCTGCTAGCCAGAAACTATTTTTATTGCAGTTGATATTGTATTTTTTGAGGGGTAGTGCCGCTCATCAGCACCGCTTGTTATTCAGAGGAACAGCCTGTGCATTTTTGGGCTGTGCTGAGAGAAACGCTGGTAATTGCGTCTTGATTTAGGGAGCTGGAAGGTTAAAAGACCCCACTCAGCTCTGTTTCCTGAAAGATGCATCTGGAGAAATTCCCTCAGAGACCTATAAATCAATATGGAACACAGGGAGATACTTAGAATCAATATGGCTCTTAAAAAATGGATATTAGCTTATTTGCCGCTGTTTGACAGGCAGTTAGCACATTGACAGACCTGAACCGTTCCTAAATTCACGACCGGCCTCCATGCGAAAGGCGTTTTGTAGCTGTACAGGCATGGTAGATTAGCAGATGGATCAAACAAACACATCTCTGTCTCTATTCACCCATCTTTGACCCTGGAGTGCCATGTCTCCTCTGTATTAAGTCTGTTCTGTGCAGATCCCTCCAGCTGCATGTCGTGCATGCCCACTGTACACCAAGTGGGTTTAAGTGGCCGTGACAAGATTTCCGCCCCAAAATCGTCCCCTTTTTGTCATTTTTCTTCATCATAGTGTGTATCTACCTCCCTTGACTGTCCCTCTCAGTGTCTTTTTCGCACTTTCGTCTGAAACCAACACGCATAAGAGCAGGCAGGGGTATGACTTGAGAAACAATCCTTACCTGGCTGTTATTTTCATGACGAAACCATAAAGAAGTTGGTTAATTGAACCCGGTTCTCCCGCATCTCTCTGGCTCCCCCTGTCTTTGATTTAATTCCCTTTTATTTTACTCTCTGTATTTGTTGCTCTTTCTTTTCTCTTTTGGAGTTAGCCTCGGCTGCATCACTGAGCTCGCCCTTTAGGCAGGATAAAGGGAGTTTTTGGGGAGGAAGGGGGGTTGGTCAGGTCAGGTAGGGCAAGGTACACTGAGGTTTTCCCGCTCTCTCCGTTTCTCTCGCTTTCTCTCACCCTATCACTTCTCGTCTCTCTCTCTCTCTCTCTCTACCCCTACCTCACGGCGCGCTGGCTTGGCGCTGGTGAGATGTGGCTGGCTGGAATGGCTGGCCGTAGGCGTAGCAGACGAGAGAGGGTCCTGACCCGAGCAGAAATGCAAACATGGCACCACGACCTCTGTGCAGAGCGCTCACACACATGTCTTAGGGGCAAGCTGAGAGTAGCGCTTCCTCTCTAACCTCTTACCCCACCATCTGAACTTCCCCTGAAGGAACGCAAGGAAAAAGACAGGAAAAAAGAAGGGAGAAAGAGGAGTGTAATAATTCAAGCTGATGTGTAAACCGGATGGATCCCCTCGCGGGTTGCGAAACCGGGGTGGAGTTCTTTTGTTTGGAGTTGCGTTGTGCCGCCGAAGGAAAACAAAGAGAGATGTAGGCCTCACCTCTTTCATCATCCTCCTTCCTCATTCTGTCTCTTCATCTTCCTCTCGTCCTCCCACTGTCCTGTCCTCTCTGCATGTAATCGTGTGACACCATGTGAGAGCGAGACGGCTAATCTCGTCCAGCTCTAGCGTCCATTTTCATGCAGAGTCTGAAAGTGGGTCCGTCAAAAGTTGCTAATGAGATCAGCATGGGTGTCCCGACTTTAAGATATGTGCATTTAAATGGACGTTACGGCTCTGTGTGATTCACTCTGGTGTTCGAACCAAGAGCTTCAACATGTCCCCCTTCTTTTTCTCTTTTTTTAGGAGAAAAAAGAAGTGCATTCGCTACATTCAAGGTGAAGGCAGCTGTGCCAGTCCTCCTTCTTCGGACGGAAGCTTACTAGAGTCCCCCCCATCCTCCCCTTCCATGGTCTCTCCCTCCCCGTCCTCGAAAGAGTCCAAACCACAGACTGAACAAATGCAACCTCTCTCACTGACTATGAAACCGCCCCCCCTGCTCTCGTCGTCCCAACACCAACACCTCTCCATGGCTCCGCCTCCACCCTTAGCTCTGTTGGACAACTCCGGGGCGGGCAAAACGTCCGGCTCGGCACACAACGGCTCTTTGGACCCCTCAGATGTGTCGTCGTCCCGACCCACAGGCTCCGCCTCCTCCAGGCCCACATCGGCGTGTCATTCCCACTCTCTGCTGCCCAGCTCCACCCCGACACAACCCCTTTCACTCGTAACTAAGTCGATAGACTAGCTTCGTTGTTTTTTTAAACCGGCTTTCTCTGTTGGTCTGTCCATCTGTCTTCTGTCTTTTTTCATTCTGTGTTCAGTTTTTTCTGTGCGATATGGCTTTGAAAATTTTGTTAATTCTTTATTAAAGTTCATTGGTCAATATTTGACCTGTCATTATCTAAAAAATGAAATTATTATGATTAAATATTGATAATTAAATACACTAAGTTGTAGAGTATAGCTTTGTGAATCTGCCAAATTTTTTATGATTTTTTTTTGGGGGGGGGGGGTTGTTTTTGTTTGTTTTTTGTTTTTCAGCTGTACAACAGAAAAACACATAATTGTTATGTAGTTTTACATAGACATGTTTAAAGACAGATATACAAAGTAGGCGAGGATTCGGTGAGCCCTTTTCTCAAAGAATTGGTTCTCCTTCATTATTTGTATTAAATACGAGCTTGTGAACCAATCATTTTACAGCTGTCCAAAACTCAGAGGGCACGAGGACTGTGGAGACACCTCTCCGCCTGAGGAACAACTTTAATTGTGATGTTACTTGTTCTTGTTTAAATGTACAGAAATTTGGGGGGTTACTGTGTTAATATGCATTGTTCCATTGCGTTGTCTGTTTTATCTTTCTTTTTTTGTCGTTGTTTACCAGGGGGAGGGAGGTTGACTCGGGTTGGGGTGGGTGGACTCGATTGGAGGGGTGTTTTTGGGTGGGGTGGGATGGGGGGTGGGGGGAGTTGGGATATTCAATACAAACTGTCACAATGCTAGGACCAGTAGTATTTATTGCTTTAGAGATTGCTTGTTGTATCTTGTATGTTGTCCCTTTTTGAAATCTTTTCGTTTTCTTAATACATTGTATAAATATTCTTTTTCTTAACGTAAGCAACTTATATATATATATAAATGATCCATTTTTACAAGGAGGTTTTGAAGTTTCAAATGTTTTATCGTTTTAACATGAATTTATTTTTATTTTATTTTAATTTTTTTATTTTGTTGAAAACCAGGATTCCACCTAAACTACAGTGTAGATTCTCAAAAAAAAACCTAAAAAAGCAAAAACGCAAAAAAAGGCAAAAAAAAAAAACAACAACAACGAACAGACGTATGCACAACTTAATTTCTAGAAACATATCTATAAGCCATTTTACAATAGGTGAAAAGGAAACTTGAAACGGGGACGGTGGGTTCCATGTCTTCAATAGTCGAATTTCGTCTCAAGCCCTTCTTTTCTATTGCACAGTCTCATCTCCGCCTGACTGTAGATTCGTGTACAGATTTTTTCCCGTGCCAAAATTTGTGATAATTTCCTCTCCACCTCTTATGACGCTGTAGGTTCTTTCGTTTGTCCAATGTTTGTTTTTTCTTTTCTTTTTCAACCATAATTTGCTGTGACGTTACATAGATTGCTATGTATGTAGTATAAATGTTGCTATAACAAATGTGTTTGGTAGCAGATTGTCAAATAATAAAATTTAAACTTAATAAAAGACGGACGTCATACTGTATAAACCCTCAAGGGCCAAATTATGTATATTAGGAGGTTCATAAAAAACTATTAAATACTACAAAAAAACACAAACTGCCACTTTTAAGTACACTACTACATATAGGTAGATAGAAAAAATAGGCATGTTGATGTTGCAAGAAGCTGTAAAAAAGCTACAAGAGAATCATTCATTCGGTGCCATTGTAGTTGACATGACGCAACTGTAACCCGTCGATTACTTCTCTGGTTTATTAAGATGCTAATGATGAATAGTTTGAATGTTTCCTTAACGGCTGTGATGTTCCTGTTCTCTTTTATGCTCTTATATTTTTATTTTGGTTTGTTTTTATTTCAATTTTTCAATTTTTTTCCTTCTTTTTTTTTTTTTTTTTTTTGTTTTCCGTTTTTTTCCATTATTTGAAATGGTTCCCAAAAACCATGTTTTTGTAATGAATAAATGTTAATGCTGTACAGTCTCTGTAGCATGCAGTTCTGTATTAATAAAAACGAGTTAGTATGTGAACTTGCCTTCTGTCGTCTTCTGCCTTTCATTTGGATAAATTTGGCTATAATGACCATAACCATAGTATTATATGTATTGTATTATATAGTATTATATATTATACCCCCCCAGTTCATCCCTGGCTCTGTAAGAAATTACATCGGTCACATTCTGGTTTCTCAAGAGGTGTTATCTAAATGAAGGTTGCATACTCTGACTCTGATAAGAATTACAGACAGCTGTAATGATGATTAATGCTAATGAAACTCCCAGATCAACCTAAAGTTAGAAGATCCCTGTTAGTCCAACATAACTCCCATCACACACCGCTGTCTGCAGCTGGTTTCATTCAGAGTGGAATTCAGCTGAAAGTCCCATGCCAGGATCTGATACTTTAACTAGGCAAAGTAAATCAGTCATTTGTTTGTGGCTTTAGAAGTAATCAGAACTAAACATTTTCTACTTTTACCTTCATTTTATTATCCATTTCAGTTATTCAGTTAAGGAATGTTCTTGCGCATTATTTTCTCTGATTTGGCGTATCAAAAATGACTCTGTTCAATTATTACACTAGTAGACAGAGATGCTGGATGTCATGTGTTTTAAAATAGAACAAACAGGTGTGAACTGTACAAAAGAACATCCAGACCTTGCCGCCTTAGACATTGCGATTTCTTGGATCCAGTGATATCCGTTAGAAGAAGAGTTGTGTATGTCTCGATAAGGATGATTTTGTCAACACATATGCTTTGAATCGCTATACAACAGAATAAACAGACATTTTATTTATTCTGGCACGTTCTGTTTACGTCACTATTGTGCCTCAAATCCAAACAGTGCCTGTTCAGTCTAGAAAAGCAATATGTTTAATTTTTTCCTTTCGAGGACATTCTGAATCGTCTCAGTCTGAATGGATGTAAACAAACTACATAAGACATTAGTCAATTCAGACCACTCTACAAAGCTTTGCCTCACAAGAATATCAACAATCCTTCAGCATTGTTCCCAAAGGTCAAGAGATCAATTGAACAGCCTCTATGTGATTATTCACCATGTTAAGGGAAATACAAATGCATGTAAAATATAGGGCAAAAGGATTTTTATTAAAAACAAGGTTTTTTATTTCCTTTAATCATTCATTTTATCTTAAATCTTTTTATCTAATTCTTAAAGCATAAAATACTATAGTATACAGGAAGGTCAAGGATGGAAGAGGAGACAATAATTTTTTTCTTCCTGTATTGTAACAAGGGTTCGGTTGGCCTTTTGAACCAAAGGGAAAATATGAGGTTACATTCAGTTCTTTGGGCACCTTTTCTTTTCTTTTCTTTTTTTTTAAAATATTATTCAAGAGGAAAAACCCTCAACACTCAGAATTATTCATGTTTTTGTATCCATATTTTATATGCAGTTGTATTTTGACGCAGCTTTTAGAAATATTTTTTGTTGTCTAGTGTCAGCTGCCTGTGAAATAATATTTGGTGTGAGACCACACGTATCTATTCATCTCAAAATCTGTATTATTGCAATAGGAATAACAATTTATTTATATGCACATGGGTTTTGAAATTCACGTTGTGGCTTGTGGACTTGCCATAGTGTATCATTATAAAACGATCAATTTAAATGATGTATTTTGCAATCTATAGCATGTTTATTTAAACAAAACCCCAAAGTGACATTTCAAAATGCTGGACTCTTGTTTATCAAAACGCTAATCCACACAGACACTTTATTTTGGCTGTGTTTAGTTTGCCAGCACAGTTCCTATCCACTTTCTTTTTAAGCACACTTCCTCTGAAAATAGTCATTCTGCCTGTTCAAGGCTGATAAATAAGGCTTTTATTGCTAAAGGATGCATTTCAATTTACCGAACTACCAAACCTAAAGTAATTGCAGTCTGCTCTGCTACACAACTCCACTGTATATCGTCGTGTTGAATTGCTGTGTGATGCCGTGTCTTTTAGGATTCCCTCTTAACCTTGGAAGGACCATCAATTCACCTTTTGAATCCAGCGAGTTTCCTTCCACTTCAGAGGCACTCTTTGAGTGTGTTGTATTTTCCCTAAATTAGACGCTGTATTCTTCTCCTTCATCCCTGTGAATGACAGCGATCTGTTGAAGATCTGTTCAAGAGGATGTCAAGCAAATTAGTTGTTTATTACTTATTCTTATTTAAAGAAACATTGCCTGAGAGACCAAAGAGGTCAAATAGGTTTTGGACCGATAAACATTAAGTCCTGGTTTCACAGACAGGGCTTTGATTAAGTCAGGATAAGGCCTTCGATTAGGATATTTAAGTAGCTTTTATAAACATGCCTTAGAAAAAAAATATTGCTGGTGTGCATCTTGAGACTAAACAATGGTAGTGACATATTTTAAGAGATGTCAGTCAAAGTTGCTTTCAGTTAAAACAGCTCAAACATGCATTTTAGTCTTGGAATATGCTTAAGTCTTGTCTGTGAAACCGGGGGTTAGTGTTGTTAATTTTCTCAGAAATCTTCATTTTAACTACTGTATGTGTGAATTTAAGTCAAATTTCAGTTATGACATCACAACAAACGATTAGAAAAAAATATCAAAGGCTACTTTCAGACTGTCCAAATTGAATTATTTATGTATTGGAATCTGATCTAAAATTATACACTGTGTATCGCAACTGTTCAGATCCGATTTGTGTGTCCATGCCGCTCTTTAGGCCCTGTTTACACTAGTGCGTTTTTGTTTTAAAACACATAAGTTTTGCTACGGTTACGCCTGTCGTTTACACTACACCGGTGTTTTCGAACCTCGAAAACTGAGACTTTCGAAAATGCTGCAGACCCCATTTAAGTTTGAAAACGCCGGGGTTGCGTTTCAGTTTAAAAGGACCAAAACTGAGACTTTTGAAAACAATGGCGTGGCTGCCCACATTCGCTCTGCATATCCTTGACGACCGTGTAAACAATAACACGGAGACTGAACTGCAATCTTTGCTGGCTTTGTTGTCATTTTTAGCAGCCATTGTGCAGTTAAACTTTTTTAATACTGCAGCCACCTACATGCGCAAGAGGCAACTGTTTACACTTTACAACATGACAATATGCAGCCGTCCCACTGGACTACTGTGTTTTTTGAGGCAGCAGCAGAAAAATTAGGAGGCTGGTGAGCGGCTTTATTCAGTGTAGTCATCTCCGCCGGTCTCAAAACATGTCTCCATTATATTGCCATGTTCTGTTAGTCTGGTAGTTTGCAACAACACAAACTTGTTTCTGCAGCGACTTTCAGCATTTTTCCTATACCGTCTGACATTTTATGTGGCGTGAAAAAGTTGCATAAACCAGGCGCAATCCGATCAGAGCAGTCAGACTAAAACAGATTTCCAGAAATGCTTCTTGAATAGGATTTCAAACCACATAAGAATGTAGCTCAAAAAACGGATTTGTAAAAATCGTGTGAATTTCATGTGATTTTTTTTTTTTTGTTTACACTTGCTAAATCTGATCGGATTTCAATCGGATATACATAAAAATCGGATTTGGACTGACAGTCTGAACGTAGCCTTAAGCCCGGGACACCAAGTCGACGATCGGCCGTCGGGCAACATCGGATCGTTTTTAAGCGTCGGCTGACTACGTTTTCCCAGTGTGTTCTGCACGGTTGGCTCTAGTCATACGCCGTCAAGTTTTTTGGGCCGATTCAGCATGTAGAATCATCGTCGGGCTTTCGGGCGAGAGAGAGAACTCTGATTGTTCACTGTTTAGTGAACGAGTCGAAGCGCGAGAATAATAGCAAAACAGTAACAGGGCTCTCAAGTCTCACGCATTCACCGTGAGACACACACATTTCAACCATTTCACACGCTCACACGCCACACCTTGTATTTCTCACGCTGAGAAGTAAGGGATAACTTGTCCCTCTATATACAATTAATGGAGGAGGCTATTATACATTGCGCGTTGAACTATTATAAGCACCAAGTTCCCGTACGAACGGAACGGACCAATTATCTGCGCAACATGACCGAAGCCCAGTTTATTTAATTGTGCATGCGTGGCGCGCGAATGGCTGTATACTCTGCACGCGTTCACCAGTGCGCTCCAAAAGTGTTTTGTGCGAGTCGTTCCTATCGCGACGCTGAGAAAACATCATCCTGCACCAACATAAAATAGAAAGACCTCCTTTACTAGAATTTACCTATTGTATTTATTGTGGTAAATTGACTAACTTGTAGAATTTATAATAGATTATCTGTTAAGGGAATAGATTTTTCACCAAATATTTATTTTACAACTGTGGCATACTGTGCTATAGTTACTATGTGTATAGGCTGCTTTTACCTGTAATTATATCCTTATTGTAACAAATTCTATAAGTATATTACAAGACAATTACAAGAACTATAGTTTTTCAAAAGGCCAAGTACAAGTTAGAATTAAGACAAGAGCACAATTGATTTCCCTATGTGTAAAATGTGTTCTGCTAATAATTACAGATATTAGGAAAAACCTAGCAGATGACAGGAAATTAACATTTTCAATATAAGAACCGTTTAAGTAATGTTCTTTAAGTAAAATTCTGTCAAAATGCTTAAGATTTTAGATGCTTAAATATAAAATACATGCAGCTATGTTAACCAACTTTGTATGTGGATGTAACCACAAAAAGACCATTTTGCAAAAATAAATAAGCGCACAAATAAATCTCATGAGGGAGCATGCCCTGTGACCCCGCTAAACCCCCCAATGTTCAAACCAAAACTACACCCAACCCCTTCATTTTTTTTTTTAGCATTTTGATTTTACAATTCCTAGACGAAATCACTTGCCTGTGATCAAAAATAATGAGAGCTGATGTTGGGGAATATAGTCAAATTCATGCTAAATTATTATTGATGCAGTCAAAAACTCTCCCAACTGCTTTAGCTTAGTTTGGCTATCTGAAACTAAGGAAAGTACTAGAGATGTATTTCATTATTTTATTTCAAATTCTACTGTATTAATACTCTTTTCAGCAATGTTAAGACTACATCTCTTAAAGCAGAGCTCTCTGGCTATCATTTCAGTAATATTTAATTTACTGGTAATGCATACGTTAATCATTGCATTTGTCTGTTTCAAAGATGTCAGAGAAAAAGCAAAAGAGTATTATTTCATTCTGGGCACCAAAGGGTCAGCCCCCTAAAAAGGTTGCTAGATCAGAGGAGGAGACAGTGGAAGAGGTGGAGGCAGAGACGGTGGAGAAGATAGTAAGATTGACAGTTGGAGAGAAAGTAGAAGAGACCATAGAGGAGACAGTGGACAAGACAGGGAAGAAGAAGAAAGCATTAAGTGGAGCAGCCACCAGGTGTACTTTAAAAAGTGAGTGGTCAACCAAATGGCCATTCATTACAATAGGCACCTGCAGCTCCTACAACTGGTGCTCTGTTTGCAGACAGGAGAACTCAGGTGTGAACAGGCATATAAAACATAAAGGTCATCAGGCCAAAGAACAGGCACTTCAGTCAACAAGCAGCATAATTTCTATTTGTGCTGGTCAATTATGAACAACACTGTAGGTAAAATTAAACTGCTAGCAAAAACTTGAGAGAATTTGGTGGGGCAGAGGGGCCGCTGCTGCAAATATTTGAGTGGCTCCTCCCCTAACAGATATAATCTCACTCCAAACTTTTAATAAAACTTGAGAGCTCTGCAGTAAGCAAATAAGTCAAGGTGGTACAGACAGAAGGCTGTTTACAGCATGTACCTGAGTATTCCTGGTCGAATGCTTAATATTAACGTGAGCCGAGTGGAATACAGAAAGTGATCAACATGATGAATGATATTCAAAACGGTACGTTAAGCACGCGCTGCTTTGTTTTCGGTGTGTGTATCTGCAGCCAGCAGTGGTCTCCCTTTCTGATTTACGAATATAGATGAATATATATGAAAAAATAGACAGCGGTCTCCTTATACGCAGGCGATAATGTGCGTGCTGGCTAACAGTCGGCTGTTGTTTTCTCGGTGTGTTCACGTGCAGTTTTTTTTTTTTTTTGCAACAACACGGTTGGCTTTTATCAGTGCTAGTTCTTTGCCGTTGGTTTGGTGTGTCCCTACCATAGACTGTGGTCACTAACCTTAGTGTCATTTATTTATATTTATTTATTTATTTTATAATTTTTTTGTATAAGACACATGGTCAATGTGAACTGATGTTGTATGAAAATAAGTGGTTTCATTGATGGAAGAAAGTCATGCAGGTTTGGAACAATGTAAGGGTGAGTAGATAATGACTGATTTATTTATTTATTTATTTTTATTTGGCCAGTTGATACATTAAGTGTGTTGTAGGGTGATATCACTTAGTCACATGACCTTTACATACCCTTTGCAAATGTAGCCTGTGATGAACATGCCAAGCACATTTACTATAGGAAAAAAACCTCTTCCTCCATGCTTCATCAATTCTGATGGTTGGTTGTCAGTGCACACAAATACCATACAATAGTAGAGAAAAGACAGCAGTGTATATGTTGTGGCATGAGAAATAGGAATGATGTTATGGAGTGGTCCGCTGCTCTCCTCTGTGGCAGGTATGACATGGACGTGTTGGTTAATAAATCATGACCAGGTCAAGGGGGAAGTAGATCAAGCGCAGGAGAGAGGAAAAAAGGGGGAAATGAAAAAGAGGAAAAGGAGAGAAATAGGAAGAGGTGATCATAATGAGTGGCTTCCTACTGTCACTTCATCCGGTTGTCGCCTCAAGCTGTCAGTACTTCCTGGGAGACTCGATACTTTTTAAGCTCAGGGAAAGAAAAAAAAACTTGAGTGTATATGTGTGTTTGAGAGAGGAGACAGAGACAGGGCCGGAATCCCACAGAGGCACTGTGTACTTTGGTAATGAGATGAGTGTTGCTGGTGGCCCGAATCTGCTGGATGACAGGACAGCTTTGGGTGGAGGAACAGATGAGAAATGGACTGACAGCAGAATGGTAATTCTGAGCTGAGGGGCTTATGATGGCGCCTTCACTGCTGCCGTGATTATGTGTCACACTTTACAATCAAATGCAAAACATCACAACGAGGGAAATGCGCAGAGATATGAAGTGAGTATCAACTTTAGACTTCCATATTACACACCTCAGGCACTTATTACAACAAAAATCTGCATTTCATATTTATATGATTAGGTGTCTTGAGTTGTGTCTCACCCAAAAATGACATCATTTTGACATCATCATCTCAACTTATGTCGTTTTAAACCTGTATGACTTTTTTTTGTTCCATGAAACACAAAGGAAGATGCTTTGAAGAATGTTCACGCTGCTCTTTTCATGCAATGAAAGTGAATGGGGACCAGGGGCTGACAAGCCCCAAAAAGGACAAAAATTTACCACAGAAGTATTATAAGACTATATGACTGGTGCACTGAATTTCAAGTCTTCTGAAGCCATATAGCTTTGTGTAAGAAACAACTAGTCACTATTCATCATTTCCATTCACTGTATGGAAAGGAGCAGCTTGGATATTCTTCTAAAAATAGGGCTTGGCCATAAATATTATCACAATACTTTTTCTGTATCATTTGATATCGATATTTATCACAGTATTTACTTCATACTATTAATAAATGTAAACATAACATGTTTGTTAACAAGCAAACTCTATAGCTTCCTTTTAATTTAGGGCCCCGTGAAATCGTTTTTATTTTTTCCTTTCAAATTCTGTTTTCCATTTTATTTTTTTCTAAATTCTGTATATTACGATTTAATACAAATGTATCATCAAATATGGTGTCTAATGAAGTTAATTCACAAAACTTTAACAATCCATTTTTTAAAATGTTATCAAATGAAAATATTGAATTTAATTTACAACTAAACTTTTCATTTGATTTTTTTTTTTTTTTGTCAAATAAAGTGCTGCACAACAGAACATGTATACTGGATAAATTGAAACATGAATGAAAAAATATCTTGGTTGTATATGATATGGTACAATAGTAATCTATTTCTGTCCTAATTTATTAATTATCGATATTATAGATTTTTCCCCCCACAAATATGAATATTGATCACCCATATTTATCACCCAGCCTTAGCTATAAATATTTATTTTTATGTTCTGCAGTAGAAAGAAAGTCATTCAGGATTAGACCAAAAAAAAAAAGTTTTTTTTTTTTTTGTTGAACTGTCCCTTTAAGAGATATAATTCAGGTATATAATCATAGATCATAATCATAATGAAATGCGTGACACAATTTTCATTTTTGAGTTAACTATAAGGTTTATTTTACCATTCAGTACGTTTTGCTCCAAATACAACGCACTTTACGACCCCGTGGAACAGCATAACAAAACAGTATCATGTAGACACATTCAATCACTGAAACAAAAGTGCTAAAGTAAACCAGCGTGTGGTATAGAAGAAATAAAGAGATGCTTTGATAGTTAGAGGAAGGGGAGTCAGGCGTATAGGAGGTGGCATGTGTTGCTTGATACGCTGGGAGTTTTTGATAGGGCTGTGAGTGTGTGTGACTGCAGTGGCCCGGCTGCAGTCCTAATGATGGCAGTATGTTGTGAGCTAACTACCCTCACTGTGCTAAGAGCCCTCGGGCTAATGCCACATCTCTCCGTCAAGGCCTTCCTTCATCCTGATTTACTCAACCTTTCCGAAGACACACACACATATGGATATACACACACACACACACAGATGACAAATAATTCATATTATGTTGAGCTGAAAGTTTGCAATAGAGCCTCATTAGATGGGTATTGTAGAGGAGTGACATTCTTGGCTTCCGCTGCTTGGTCAGGGTTTTTAAAGCAGGCATTTTTTTTTTTTTTTTATAAATCAAATATATAAATAAATGGTAAACAGCAGTTTCTCTTTGCCTCTATAGGGAATAGCTGATTTGATTCCAAGGTTGTACGATGGTATCTGAAGCGCCTCATTGTGGAGCACTGATGTCATGCTGAGGTAAGTTCTACCAACCTGATTTGAGTGAATGGAGTCTAAACATGGATGAAGCCCAGTGTCCCAGCAGAAGATTGTTTGGGAGAAATTTTATGAATTAAGTGAAAAAAAAACCCCCACCATAGCAGTTTTCTTAACAGCAAAAAGAGATGATGCAATCTGTGTATAACATTACCCTCCACTGTGAAACAAAAGACATCATAAAGGCCCCGAAATCGAAGAACGAACTGGTGGGACATCATTTCGAACAAAATCAGGCTAAAACAAAGTTTGTTTAGAGAACATGAACACTCTGGAGAGATACTTTATAGTAGACATGGAAGCTGTAATTCTAATTGAAAGAGACACTTTTTTCATGTTTAATACTGTAAAGCTGCTTGCTTTAAAGCAATATAATGCATTAAGTGCTATATAAATAAACATGATTTGACCGGAGTGCCGAATTACAGAGCTTGTGCAAACATATCCACATCTCTATGATCAAATGCTTTCTTAACTGCTGTTTTCTCACCACTGTCATTTTTTGTGTGTTTATTTTGTTATTGAGAGGAACGTGCACAGCACATATTTACATATTCATCTATCGCCGCTCGGCGTCGGGATGTTCGCTAACAGTATTTGGGTCATTGACGAATAAGGTTTTTAAACGTGTAAAAAAACATAATGGCGATATAATTCATTTTTAAGTTGTATTAAGTGTTAACAATGAGATTGTGGTTTTTATAATCAATTAACACTGCTTTTGTCATTTTTTTACAAGATGGAGCAAATTTGTCACCATAAAAGTCATTCAGTTTAACCAAAATTTCAGTTTTACCGAATTACACTTTTGGTTATACCGAATGACGATTTTTTCAAACAATGCTAACAGGTTGATATCTAGCTAGCTAGTTAGCTTGCTAGGTAGCTAGCAAAAGGACAATCAAATATTTTATATTTAGTACAAGTTTTTAAAATATTACAACCATATTACAATCCATAATTTATAGCGGTTGTCCTGAATTACCTGATGTTTCAGGAAATGCGTATGAGCAAGTGAAACCATTAATTTTTCAAATAGTTAAGAGAGAGTTAATTACTTTGCTTCACAACCATATGGTCCTTTGCAGATGTCTGAATAATGTCACATCCTGTCACATGATATTGACCGCATGACTTGATCCAAAATGTTCCCTTTATATTGGTTACTCCGAATGACATCAATGAAATTCATTTTTCCGGACATTCTTTCTCATAACAAAGCAATGACTTCTACACATAATTTTAATACCATTTTGCACTATGTTGATATATGATGGTATAAAATCATGCCAGAATAAAAAATATATACATTTATTACATTTTAAGATATTTTAATCACAAATGAAGTGGCTGTATTAGCCTTTGGACGGTTAAACTGAATGACCTTTTGACACTTCAAAATCTTTAAAATACCTTTATATGTAGCAAAATATAATTAAAAGAGATCTAGTTGTACTAGCTTACATACTTTGGATGTCATATCTTTGTTTTTTATTATTATTAAGGCCTTTGGACAAAAAAAAAAAAAAAAGACCCATCACGTCACCCATTTACCTTATTTTTAACCTAAGGCACGGCCATTTAGATATTGAACATGTCTGGCTACTGATGTCACCTGCTTCCAGTTGTTTTTAGCTGTACAAAACAGCAAGTTATGCTGCTTGATATTGCAATCTGGTACTTTTTACCATATTATTTTAATGTATTGTCATAATTATAGACACTGCTTTGCAGCGCAGATAATTTGACCTTTAACTGCACTTTGTTATTCTTCTCGTTATTTCCCTATAGCGGCTATAGAATCGGAAGTCTTGCAACTTCACAGAAAATAGCTTACTTCTCTTGAAAAATAAGGTGGATACCACTGAAAAGGTATTTTGAAGTACTTTTTACCCCTAAGAGAAGAACAAAAAAGAACTTTGGCATGAGTATAGGATGTTAATAATGCACTAATTTCATTTTTAGCCCATTCACTGTATCTCAAAACCACTCAAAATGACTTGAAAAGATTTCTCGGACAGGTTGAAATGCTATTCGACAGTTCCAAGCGTGTCCCACGTGCATCATTTGCTGATAGGTATGTTTGGCGTAATGAAGATACTGTCACTTGAATCCTAAACGTACATATCGAGTTTGATCTCTCACTTAGTCCAGATTGATTTTCCTCTTAGCACCATGGTCCAGCGCCTTGCTTCAAAGTAAGAGGCGAAAATGAGGCTCTTTGATTTTATCTGCAAAATTAAAGAAGATTGAGGTGGGGGGTTACCGGTGCTGTGGGTCGAGTGAGAGTATGACTGTCTCCCTTTGATGCATTACTCATTTATCTGTGTGTCAACAAAGAGTGAAACGGAGGAATAGTGAGAGTTTGGAGAATGGCAATCATGCATTTCAAACCTTCTCAGCTTAGAGCAAGCCCACCAGGCATGTGGCTAGGTGATTTCTGTCCTGCGGGCAAGAAGAGGGATTTTACAACTAGTTTGACTTTTTCAGGGCATGCAGAAAGGAAGGTAGAAAAGTTTTTAAAAGGGGAAGAAACTGAGGGCTTGTGTACATCTTCCGACTGTTGAGTTGTTCATGTTTGCTTCGTATAATGAAGTATTTGCTTATCTGAGAGCTTTAACAACAGTAATTGTGTCAAGGCCATATGAGCACAGCCACCAAGATCAGCCAGACTTTCCAGAATATTGTTGTGTTTTCCTTAAAAAAATAATGTGCTTGTATATATGTATAATGAACTCCATATGAAGACTAGGTATCATTTAAAGGCCATAAATTCCCTGGCAAGTTGTTTCCTAAAAGGTATCTGCAAAAATATATTTAAAAAAAAAAATAATTATAGAAATAATTTCATGTACACAATTATTAAATCTTGTTTTTTAAGTCTTTGCCCAAGGGACCATCACCTAAGCTGAAGTGCCATGTGATCGATCACTCTGGAGCTATAAGAAAATGTCATGAACTCACTTTTACAACTACGGAGCCCCTAAAGGGACACTGTGATGGAAAAGGATATGAGATGGGAGGAAATGCTTTCGCATTCTCTCACAAATGTTTTGCATTCCCCCGAGAAACTTTGCGCTCTTTGCAAAACCTTTATATTCCATATAAAGGTAAACTTTGCGTTTCCTCGCAAAACTTTTGCGTTCTTTGCGAGCAAACGCAAAGCTTCACAGGGGCAAAGTGAAACATTTTGCAAGCGAACGCAAAGTTTTTTAGGGAACGCAATCACTTTTCGAACGAACGCAAAGTTTCTTGGGGGAACGCAAAAGCATTGACAAATAATTTTCCTTTTTTCCTTCATCATGTCCCTTTAGGGGCTTTGTATGCAGCTGCCTAATGAGATTCACTATTTGAACATCATTTGTAGCCTACTTTAATTTTAACCTTATTTTGTGACATTTTTCCATAACATTCTAAATTATATTTTAATATAATTTCTTATAATATCGACAAATTGATGACATCAGTATACAAATAATCAGAATCCATGTCCCCCCCACACAATTGTCATGGCATTGATGTAATGTTTTCTTATGTCCTTTGTAAAACAAAAGAGTGAACTTTTTGTTTGCTGTCAAAAGCACAACAGTGATGGTTGAGCAGAATTGCATAAGGATTACTAAATCTTGCCTCACAGTGGTAGAGACAATTGCTCTGCTGAGTTTGGGAGAGTTTCAGTGGGGGTCTGATAAATTGCATTGGGTAAGAAGTCTGGCTGTTAGCCATGAAAGGAGAGCTAAGAGTGAAAGTATTAACAATAGTCCATTAATGTATAATAGTAGTGAGACCACGGATAGTTGCTAAGTAGTAATAGGCTGAATATCGGCAGGTTCCCATTGTGACAAATTACAACTGTGCAGAAAGTGTGACGACATCCCCTGCCAGTATTTAATTTCATTTTATATGTTTCAATGCATTTGGCAGATGCTTTTATTCAAAGTTACATATATTTTATTATATTTTTAAAAACATTTTGCATTCTATTAAAATTCTGGATGATAATTAATAATATTTATTCATATTTTTAAATGTTATGGTTGATAACCACTACATTCTATACAATTTTGTCAAATAAAACAATAAAACCTAAAATCAATCATTTTAAATTTAGGCTTTACAGCATTATAGTGTACAGTATGAAAGATGGATATTAATTTTGATTTGCTACTCTTTTACTTTTAGTATGCTTTACAAACTTGATTTCACTTAACAGTCTGAAAATCATTTTTATCAAACCGAGCATGTGAAAGAGAGAACGAGGTGGGGTGAGAGGGTTGGCCTGGGGGGCCCATTAAGCCCTGTAAGTGGTCAATAATGCCCACTTCTCTTCACACTCTACACATGACTGACAGATGTAAAATAAAGCTACATGACTCCAGGGAATATGTTATTGACTCATGCTCTTGGTAAAGAAGCTGTTGAGCGGCTAAATTAATTTCCAAAAGCCCTCTTCAGTCTGACAATGGTTGTGTGTTATTATAGTAAAGGGCATGTAGTTGTTAACCCCTGAGGTGTCTCCCCTCACTATCTCCTCCTGCTGAGCTGCCTAGTCCTTACGCAAGCTAACCGAATTCCTCTAGCAACCTGGATTCTGCTTTGTGCCCCGTAACAGAATGCAACATTCTCATTTTTTGTCTGATTAGTCTGCTGAAGAGTTGTTTTGAATCGCGGAAGTCTGTGCGCTAACTCAAAGAACAATGTTTGCATGTTTTTGTTTTTTTTCATTCAGAAACTGTAATTCTCTCAGTCAGGGGGCCTAGTATAAACAGACATCCCCAGCTTTAATTTTGGGATCTAACAATTTCTCATTAGCTGCTTCTTGATCTCACTAGAGTGGCTCTCGCCAGCCTCTGCCGTGTTCCTTCCCTCCCCTGATTCATTGTGGTGACAAAAGTCCTCCTACACGTTGTAACGGGGTGTGATCGCTTTCACAGAGCTACACAGGAGCCGTCAGCAGTAATCTCTTTGCTCTGCTTCTTTCTGTCGATTCCACACTCACCGCGCCGTGAACATTCTAATTGTCTCTCAGTGTCTGTCGCGCTGTGCTGCATATAACGTGGCAGAAAAAGTTGAAAATGTCAGCAATTTAAAAAGTTACCCAAAAGTGAAAATAATTAAATAAAGAGAATAACAATAAAATACAATTTTTTGAAAAATCTGGGAATATCTTAAACATTGTGTTTTTGTAGTTTTCAAAATGAAACTTAAAAAAAAAAAAAAAAAAAAACATTTACAGCATTTTTTTTGTTTTTGTTTTGTTTCTGCGCAAGTTTTTTAAATTTGGGAATGTGTGAGAAATTAAAGATCCACAAATAGCCTACCTTTGTAGAATCTATAGCTAAAGCAATAAGTTCTATCTTATAAATGCCTAGTTCTGTCACGAAACTCTAGATGGCACAGGCTGATGGGTCCTTAACTCAAACTGATTATATTCATAACATTAACTACTGGGCACAAGCTGATTGGTTCATGTCGCGTCTGCAGCCAGAGATCTTGCTGCTCACAACATTTAAATGGCTGTTTAGTATTCACTATAGCAGTTGCAGTACAAAACCCTCCACCTTCCCCAGCTCCACCTGTATAGATCTGCTATGGGTAATTATATATATGCTATTTGTGCAGCAGCAGTACGTCTTACATACTCACAGCAGCATATCATCATGTTTTTGTAGTTTTCAAACTGTTTTTTTTTTTTTTCCCCCTCTCTCTGTATAAGTTTTTCTTTTTCTTTTTTTTTTTTTTAATTTGGGGATTGGTTGACATGGTTATTGTTTGAGAAATGAAAGATCCACAAATACCTTAGTAAACCAGTATCTATAAATAATTTCTATCTTTTAAATGCTATTAATTAATTAATTTATTAATAAATACAGGGGTTGGGCAATGAAATTGAAAGATCACAATAATATATTAGTATGATGTAGGGCTTCTTTTGCGGCCAATACAGCATCAGTTCATCTTGGGAATGACCGATACAAGTCCTGCACACAGTAGCCAGAGGGAATTTGAGCCATTCATTTTCCAGAACAGTGGACAGATCACTATGTGATACTGGTGGAGGAAAACGTTTTCTGACTTGGTCCTCCAAAATACCCCAAAATGGCTCAAAAACATTTAGATCTGTTGACTGTGCAGGCCATGGGAGATGTTCAACTTCACTTTCATGTTCATCAAACCATTCTATCACCATTTTGTGTGTATTGGTGCATTATCATGCTGATAACCAGAACCCCCTTCAGGGTACAATGATTGAACCATTAGATGCACATGGTCCTCCAGAATGGTTCGGTAGTTTTTGGCACTGATGCGCCCATCAAGCACAGTAGGAAATGCCATGATACTGCAGCCCAAACCATCACTGATCCACCCCTGTGCTTCACTCTGGGCACGCAACAGTCCGGGTTTTAAGCTTCTTTGGGGCTTCTCTACCCCGTAACTCCCACGGATGTGGGAAAGACAGTGAAGGTGTACTCGTCAGAGAACAATACATGTTTCACATTGTTCACAGCCCAAGATTTGCATTAGAACCAATGAAACTGACATTTGGCATTGGCACGAGTGACCACAGGTTTGGCTATAGACTTTATGCGCCAGCGAAACGTGCGCGCAGCTATCTTTAGAATTTTGTTTTTGAACTTCCGTTTTTGCGGTAGCCCTGTATATTTCTATATGCCATCGCTGTCAAAGAATAATTCGCTGGTGAAGTGGATTTACTTAATGTAGAGTTAACAAAAGTTATCATGAGCATTGTAATGTTTAAAGCAGATGTTTTAACAAATGTCAGTAGACCGGGAAGATTTTAAAATGAGCAGTTCATTCATAAATACATAAGATCGCTGTGGAAATACAAACTGGTAGTCAAAGGACAACAAGCGCTGCGCTGAAAAGGGGCGGGGCTACATAAGGTCTATAGCAGCCAGACCATGGATATTGACTCTGTGAAGCTCCTAACAAACAGTTGTGGTCGAAGTGTGCATTTAATTCTGCAAGTACTGGTACTTCTGATTGGGCTGAGGCTGGGATTTAGCGGGTTTGAAGTGAAAGTATTTGATGAACGTATAGTATGTGTGAAGAGCATTCGCTCAATATTGTTATCTCATTTTTGACCGAGGTGGCTTTTAGAGGCTTTTGCACTGGAACTCTTCATATATATATATATATATATATATATATATGGAGAAAGAGAGAGAGGTTAAAAAGCAACATATATTCCTATTTAATTATAGTATAATATGTTTATATATCAGTGCTTTATTCTTATTTAGAGGGCTCTTAAAAGAAGAAGTGGACAGAAAAAGGTCCAAGTGGAGGTCTATAAGGGCATTCTTCATGCCATAATTTTTACACACTAGGGAGGACTTGCTTATATATTTGTGTGACAGTTTTTGAACATAATGCATTGTCAAATAATTCACAATATGGGGTGGGTGACACAGACACGCTCTCAATATTCAAATGCAGCGTGGCTCATAAACCTGGCCACCTCGACAGTCTGTTCTCCATCAATCAGTGGCTGTCCCCAATGCTGGCACCCCATATGAATATATCAACGCTTGACTACCACAAACTCTCATAAGACAGTGACACAAAAGCAAGCAGAACTCAGTTCTTTTTTTCTTGGATGGCAAAGAATGAATGCATATTTTATAGTTGTAATGGTAATGCCAGTTTAAATATAGGCCTATAAGAATTTGGAAATGTCTCTCACTGGATTCACAGATTCCGTCGCCCTACTGCTGTTGCGTTACACAAAAACTAATGGCATGAAACAAATACTCACATCACCCTAGTGAAATGAACAGAATGGAGGACATTGGTTCATATGGAAAGAATGAGGAATATTTAGAAGAAATGACAGGTGTGTGTCAGGGGGAATGTTTATTTATCATGCCCAGCGCTCTTCAGATAGAGATGGATGGTGTGGAGCAGAGGCTGATGGGTAGAGACGGGGTCTCAACGTGCGGTCCTTTCCATGAATTAGATTCAAAGGGAAAGGGAGCATAACAAGCTGGGAAAATCAATGGTAAACAAAGCGAGAAGGAAAAAGGAGACTCAACTTTTAGGCATACATGATCAGCACATTGGCCAAATGATGTCATCCATCAGAGTGGACACAGCAATTTGCCATCTATTTCCTCATCCATCAAACCTGATGTGTGTGAGTCTGTGCATGTTTGTGGACATGGGTGCTTGCACAGGGCAAGCTGTTTTGGAAGTGAAACAGAGGATACTCCTAGGTTTGAACCTATATACTCCTAGGTATATAGCTAATATATATATATAATTTTTTTTTTTTTTTAAACTGCCTATTTTATTGTGTAAACAATAAAGGAGCAATAGTATTTTCTGTCATCAATACGTGTTGCTTGATGTGCTTCAGCCCACACTGCAAATAAAGATTATTCACATCATATATCCCACAATCCTGTATCCTTGCACAAACACTCTACAAAATACATTTTATAGTTTTTATGTTTAATCATCTTCTTAAATGCCTCATTTTTTGAACATGATGTTTGCACTAAAGCCAATAGGATTTATTAATGAGTGACTCTCAGTACCAAAAACAATCTGTCTGCTTATCAGCAGTTAACCTTTATGCAGTTTTACTTTCAATCTTTATTTCTACAAGCACTGCATAACATCATTGTCAAGCTTCTGGTTTCAATGCTATTGATTGTCTTTGTTTCAGTTCTGTAGCCATAACAAGACTTGATCAATATCTGCAGTAGATAAATAGTTCCTGTTTGTGGTATAATTTTGTGACAAATCGGTCCAGGTCCATTCTCATGAATGTTAATTAGGTTACGTGACATTCACATAAATAATACAAATAAATTATTTATAGTTTAATTATTATAAAACTAATTATTGTTTATTAATTCAAACTAACGTAATTTTCATGAGCGTGTGACAGGACTGGCGATAGGAAGGCGGGGATGGCCTAATAGACTCCCGTGGTCTGACGAGAAAACTACACTTTATTGTAAAAGTCGGATTTTTAAAAAAATCTTTTTATCTTTGCCGTAAATTCAATATAAGCTCTGTTATTCATTGAAACTTACCTGTTGATATCCCCGAAGTGAAGATATGACGCGTTTCAAACTAGATATTCGTATGGCCCACAAGCGAAATCATGAATGCGAAGGATTAGCTCATGAATATTAATTAGGTCGCGCTCACGTTGCTACCTCGATGCACAACACGTAATATTATCCTCCTAGACTCGGTAATTTGTCAGCTGTATTTTAATCTAAACAAGCATCTATTTATCAGATTATTTAATCAAAAATAGACTATACATCGTTGTATTAAAAATAAATATTTTGTGCTTCCAAAGAGGGTTAATGGCAGTTATATTGTGGATATACTGTAGCCAATACATATTTCATTTACAGTCACACATACAGTAGTCAATAAATCAGTGTTTCCCAATCTGTTTTCACAGCTTTAGCTATAACTTTTATTAAAATGAATCATGAGAAATATCTTGAGATATTTTATTTTTAAGGTCATTTTTGAGGTCATTTTTAATTTTAATATTTTTATATTCCATCTTTAGCAAAGCAAATAAAAAATAAATAGCCAAAACCCTCTGGGACACACAGTTGGGAATCACTAGTATACATATTATATTACATGAAGTACAAGCGAGCTGTATGTGGTAAGGTCTGATCCATTTCAATGCAACCACAAACACAACAGATATCTTTGCCATAATTTATGAATTTCAATAAATAGTTCTTCTAATACTTTTTAAATGCACCTAGCAGATCTTGTGCAGGATTTGTGCTGTGCAACGAGATTGCATGCTTGAACCAACAGCTTAATGTTCCTGCTGGACATCCTGCTGAGAATCTACACACACGGCAATGGCCTGTCAATCATTCTTCTAATGCATGCATGGGGATGGACTTACAGAAGATTACACTGCCATAGTGACATTTATCTTAATGGTAAACATAAGCTTAGCAGACATAAAGATGTGTGTTTATCCATTTTATGCATTCATACAGTGTAGGGCTATAGAGTGAAATTCAGAGGCTGTGCTCGGTGCACTGCACTTCACAAGCAAGCAAGAGTGTGAGGCATTTCACAAAACACAGACATAGTACATGTGGTATTATGGATCGAAAAGTCAACAAAGCAGTTAAATTTGGAGTTGTACCAGATTAAAGAAAGAGACAGGTTGGAGGAAAGGTCACTGTAGGACTTTGGGGTAAATTGTGAAGCATTAGATCCACACACACACAGGAGTGGATATGTTATGGGCATGTAAGTTTATCAGGTTTCAGCGAGGTTCTATAAATTCTTCCTCATGGCAGAGAATTTCCCTTGTGTGGCATTCACCTGTGTCTGTGTGCTCAGTATCTGCCCCAGGGCACCGCACCTCTCACACAAACACAATACATGTGTGTGAAAACACTCTCACATGAGCTTCATCTTAGTGCTGATCAGGCAAAATTTAGTTTAGTCAAGGAAGTGTTTCTTATGTGTTATTTCTGATCTGTATGTTGAGAAAATATTCATATTATAAATTCAGCCTTCACAGAACATAACACAAAGCTCTTCATTCCCTTTCATTAATGTGTCTAATAATAGCTGCATAAAGCAAAATAATTGCGAATTAGACTATTTTACTGTCTGTTTAAAGATAAAATTATACAAGAAACCATGTTTTCAAGTTTTCATTTAGTGTTGATTCTGAGCAGTGCAGCGCAACAATGTCTAACAATGTAAAATAATACTTTTGAAATTTAATGAAAGTTATCATAAAAACCTGTGGTTTATACTGAAAAAAAAAATCAGTTTTAAAAACTGGACAAAATCAGATTCAATTTTATTCATCATTTGAATGAGGTTGTTGAGTAAACAGTAAAAATGCATTATGCAACACATGTAAAAACTTATAAAAGTATGGAATGTGGCATATAAAATAAAAATACCCAGCAGTTAAGTGACATGTCTTTACTGTTTAACCCTCTGGTGCTCTTCGGTCAAAAAATTTACGATTTGTTTTTTAGAATTTTTTATTTCATCGGAATAGTACGAAACTTGTTAAAGGTTTCGGAAATAAATTGGAAATAAATGGGAGACGAATTTCATCTAGTGAAAACTTTTGGTACTGCGGCCTAAACAAAATCTTACTGAAAGCTCGTTTTTTGAGATATCAAGCTCAAATTTGGAATACAACTTGTTTAGATTTATAGCTTTGATTTTCTTACAGTTTTAGAGTAAAACAAGTTTTTGAAAATATATATTTCATATAAAAATTGAAAATAGTATTTTTGTGCAATTTTCATAACAATGAACAAAATTCTGTAACTTTTTTGTCAACTTTTTAAAACTTTTTTCACTTCAGCAATAATTTGCCATGTGTCAGGAGATCAAAATTAAGTCTGTGCTCTAAAGCATTCAAAATTTATGAAAGTTGCACATTTCATTTTCAGGTCTATGCTCAAAAAGTGAATAAATGGATTATAACTACAGCATAAATATAATTTAGTACCATAGAATTTCCTAAAAAAAAAAAAAAAAAAAAATTAAATAAAAACATTATCAAACTAAAATATAGTACATTCATTTCATTGAAAAAAAAAAAAAAATGTAAATAAAAAATCGGTCATTTTTGACCGACACGTGAAGGGCACCAGAGGGTTAAATGTACTTCTCACTACAATATTTAACATTGATTAAACATAACTGCTGATTTTGATTGTACTTTTAAAGGTACTTTATACATTAATTTCAAAATAAATACAAATGCACAGTATTACATGTTTTTTATTTGTATGTACACTACTGTTCAAAAGTTTGGGATCAGTAAGACTTTTTTGTAAAGAAATAATTCATGCATTAAGTTTGATTAAAAACATGAAGTTTTTACTATTTCAAATAAATGCATTCAAACTTTCTATTGATCATAGAAACCTGAAAAAAATGTTTCACAGTTTCCGCAAAAATATTATGCAGCACAACTTTTTTCAACATTGATAACAAAAAATAAATAAATCTTTAGCACCAAAATCAGCAAATTACAATGATTTCCGCAGTAATTTTAATTTGCAATATTTCATAATATTACTGTTTTTAATGTAAACGGCCACCAAGCATTTATTTGTCAACAGTAACTTCATATAATAGTGTAATGCCCACTGAACCATGAGCAGCTGAAGGAACACCTCATAAGGGGGACAACGACAATGTCATCACTCTGCAACCCACATCACTCCTCCATGAACTTCTGTCTTTCTTTACCGCCACAGCACAAAAAAAGAGCAATTGAGCTCTCTTCTTATAGAGGTCAAAGGCCAATGTGTGCTTGTCAGGAGAAAACAGGCTCGGGGCAACAGGTTAGATCAGAAGCTGTGGCCTGTTGATTGGGTGAAGTATGATCAGCTTCCGCGAATTGTGCTGGGGGGTGAGAACGACTGGTGTGACAGCGCGCGGGCGATGAGCTGTGAGGGAATAAGAGCTGACATGAGGAGATTCAGGGTGGGTGAGTCTTTCTGTCACTACCTGACACAATGACACTAAGGAGAGACACACAGAGAGAGGAAAGACAGAGCGATTGAGAGACAGAGTGTCAAAGAGCATGTTAGGAAAGGAAAGAGAAATACTTCAACAGGCAGAGTGAAGAATAATGGAATGAGAGAAAGGAATGGGAAAAACAGTTGACCTGAAATGTTTGTCGCTGAAGATTTTTGTTAGACCTACACCTGTCTGACTGTTTGGGACAGTTCATCCAAAAAAACTCAAATTCTGTCATGTTGTTCCAAACCCAAATAACTTTTTTTTTTCTTGCGAGAAGATATTTAGCAGAATGTCCAAGCTGCTTTTTTGCACATAGTGAAAAAGGGGTTGTATGAGGAAATGGATCGATTTATGAATGAAATATCTCTTTAAATTTGCTTTTGTCTGATCACAGTTAATCAAAATACATTCTAAAAATGCTGGGTTAAAAACAATAAGTTGGGTTAAATATGGACAAACCCAGCGAGTGGGTTGTTTTGTCCCAGCGGTTGGGTTAAATGTTTGCCCAACGTGCTAGGCAGTTTTATTTAACCCAAACATTGTTTAAAAATTCCTATATGGCTGGCTTAAAATGAATCCAAAATAGGTTGGAAATTAAAAATCAGACACTAGAGGCAACAATAATAAACAAAAGGTGAACATTTTTTTTATTTTATTATTATTTATTAAACTCAGTAATAAATGTTCATTTATTGAACACATTAATAAAAGTTTATTTTTCAACCTATTTTGGGATCATTTTAAGCAAGCAATATAGTAATTTTTAAACAGTAGTTGAGTTAAATCAAACTACCCAGCAGGTTGGGTTAAACATTTAACCCAACTGCTGGGTCAAAACAAATATCATTTTTTTTGTGGTTTCCACACAAAAAAAAAAAAAAAAAAAAAAATAATTTAGCAGTACAACTGTTTTCAACATTGATAATAATAATAAATGTTTCTTAAGCACCAAATCAGCATATTAGAACTATTTCTGAAGGATCATGTGACACTGGGGATGAATTTGCTTTTGTCTGAACATGATTTGCCAAAATAAACATGAATATGAGGTCAAGACAATAAAGAAACAGTATTGTTTTCATTCTGAAGCATTAGGGAGGATTAAAGTCAATCAAATTGTGAAACAACTTCATTAACAGCTAAATGCTTACAAAAACAATATTCAAAAAGATGCTATACTCTCGTAATAAAGGAATGCACAGCCTTGGAAGATAAATAAATCTTTTGTGTGTGTACTGAGTCTGATAAAATCCTTTTAATTTTCAGTTGCCTATTCACTGAGAGAGCAACATCTACTCTATGTTCACCATGCACAAATATATATATATATATATATATATATATATATATGTATATATGTATATATGTCTCTGCTTTATGTTTGCTTATCCTCAGGTTTACCTATTCTTTTTTCAGTCCATTTTTCTCCTCTCCTGAAGTTTGTCAATATAGGCTTGACCTCTATGGGCAAACCATTTTCTGTGATGTTGAACCCTGCAATAGCCTTAAAAACAGCTTTAAATTAAACAAGGGAGAACACAGATTGTTGTATAATTTATCCAGACCTCCCGCTGAGATTCCTCGGTTCAGTTATGTTACTGTCTAGATTGGAATTTCCTTTTTTTCCCCATGTTTGTGTGATACACAATGTCGATTCCTGACAGGGCCCTGTAAATTACCTCTTTAAACATTCATTTGGCTTAAGCAAGAAGAGAAGTAGAAAAAGCTCTTGATTTCATATACAATGAATAAGTTAATAAAAAGGGATTTTTTTTCCATACACACTTTTTTCTTTTTTTCCCCTCTCATCATTCCCTCAGAAATCAAAAATATGTCTGAGGAAAAAAAAATACACACGCTCAAGAATGTATGCGTGCACAGACATACAACAACAACAAAAAGAGAGGGAGAGGGGAGAGAAAGAGAAAAGGGAAGGAGGATGAGCAGGCAATGATGTGCCTCACAGGCTCCCTCCTGCCTCCCAAAATATCCAGCGCGGGAGCCGTGCGAGGCGGCCCGCACTCCCCTGAGAGCCCGCGCCGCTATCATTAGCGAGGGAGACGGCAAGCTCAAGTGGCATACAAACTTCAGCAAAACGTCAAGTGAGAAGAGCACGCCACTGCCGAGCTGGCAAACTCCACCAAATTAATACTGCTGAAAATAAAAGGCAGGACAACTTTCAACCAGCCAGTGAGGCAGAGTGAAAGAGAAATGTGAGAAGTATGAGAACGGATGAAAGGCACAGGGAAGAAAGTATGGGTCTGTGCTGGGTTCGCACATAAGAGACACGTTCATTTTGGAGATCTGTGCCGGAGCTTTTCTCTACCTCAGCGACTTGGCTGGCGTTTGAAGGAAAGAGACACTGAGGATGGGCGCTTTCCTGATGAGGTCATCAGCAGGGCTCGGAAACAGAAAACTTTGTAGCGCTCGAGTTTGGCTATTAGTATTCCGCCGGAAATAAATGAATCCCAAACGAAGATCTCGAATGAAACAACTGCACACCCGTGGAAACCAGGAAGCTCTGAATAAAAAAAGAAAACGCAAATGTACATTTAGTTTACAGGGGTGTCAAGCAACATAATGTGATGCTTTAGAAGGAAGTAAGGTGACACTTTATTGTCTTCTGTATTCTACTTACGAAGAAAGTGTACAACTCTTGCAGTTCAAAAAGCTTACGCTACGTCCTACGCCTTCCCTATTCAGCTTATGAAAAAAATGTAACTTACGTGACACCAGTTTACACTTTCTTCGTAACTTGAATATGGAGGGTGGTCTGGCGGAAGCTATATATTTTACTTCATAACTTGTTAAATATGGATTTTTTTTTACACAAACCCATCGCTTCGCTTCAGAAGGCCTTTATTAACCCCCCGGAGCCGTGTGAAGTAAGTTTATGATGGATGGATGGATGGATGGATGGATGGATGGATGGATGGATGGATGGATGCACTTTCTTCAGCTCATACTCGTGAACCCTGTTCACTGCCATTATAAAGCTCGGATACGTCAGGATATTTATTAATATAACTCAGATTGTGTTCATCAGAAAGAAGAAAGTCATATACACCTAGGATGGTTTGAGGGTGAGTAAAGCTTGGGGTAATTTACATTTGAAAGTGAACTAATCCTTTAAAACCTCAAAGAACAAAATACAATAAATGACACCTTAAAAAAAAAGTACAGTAGCCAACACTCTGAACTGTATCACAGCAAAGGCTTTGGTTAGGAAAAAAAAATTATATATTGAAATGTCACCGCTTGTTAAAATCACACAGAAAAGTTATTGACACCGTTGTACCATTTTGGAACAAATCTAGTAAATTTCCTAGTCAGTGTTTGACGCAATAACTTCTTAATTCCCAGGCAAGGCAACTTTATTTATATAGCACATTATATACACAATGGTAACTCATAAGAGGGATTTAATAAATAATCATAAAAGATGCATAAGAAATAAAGAGGCATTAAAAATTTAGGCAACACTTTATTTTACAGTGTCCTTGGTTACACGTTACATGTAGTTATCGCAGTAATAACTATAAATTATGCTTGCAATTTCAGGCACCCAACCCTAAACCAAACCCTATAGTAAGTACATGTAGTTAATTAATAATACTCAGTACTTATAATGTATAATTACACTGTAACAAGGACACCTTAAAATAAAGTGTAACCAAAATGTATTTAAAATGTATTAAAAACAAATAAGAAAAGAATAAGTAAAATTCCTCATAAAATCCTTCAAAAATATAAACTTGCATATATTTATGACATTTTCCCAAGTTATGCATGAACTGATAGCACGAATACCTTAATGGCAATTAGATAAAAGTGCCTGCCAAATACATACATGTAAACATTGAAAAAAAATGCATCAAAGAAGCTCATTCAGTCAATTATAGATAAAGTATTGTAAATCATTTTGATGTACCCTAATGAAACTTTATACTGTTTAAGAGAGCTGAGAACATACTGACATCTCAGCCTTCTAGTTTGCTAGGATGAAGTTCAAAGCTGTAGGCCTTTAAATGTGTATTTTCAGGTACTTTACAGGGGGTCAGTGAGGTGGAGGAACATTCCAGGATCATGAAACTTTAGAGAGAGTCAGAAAGCTGCTCTGACATGAATATATCCACATTTCAGCATCTCAACAGAGTCAGAGCAAAGAAAGTCAAGGCTTATGTGCTCAACATGTGTACAGTGGTGTAATTTACAACCCTGAGACACAGTATTGCAATTTTGCACAAATGTTCAACCCATTATATGTAATGTAATTATAACATTTTGTAACAAATCTAAATATATGCTTAAATATGCTAAAAATGTTTAAGAGTGATGTTAGTTTTCCATGATTGGTCAAAGATGTAACAGAGACCGGAGAGAAACACAACCGCCACTGGAAAGGAACTGCCCTTTTCCAGCCCAGCAGCGATCGGCGACAGCATAATCATGGACGTTAAATGACTGGTTGAGAGATGCTGCAGAATTTAGGCTAAAGCTCTGTACAATTCAGAGCCATAATTACCAGTTAGGTTTAAATAAACAAACAGGACTCCGACTGACCGCTCTTTCAAGAACATTTTGGCTGGAGGTGCTGGTGATTTCTCTGATCTCAATCACATTTCTGAGGCTGCATGGCTGAAGTCCATGTACAAACACACACAGATATACATTTGCACGTCACATACATTTTTATTAATATATAGTGCTGCTATATATTAATAATAAGTGCTGTTTTTCATTAATTATAACAACCCTCAACCCCTGCCCACAATATTTTGCTGAATACATTCCTCTATTATCCTGAGAGACTATTTTAAAAGAGCTATTTTCTCAAGGCATGGTTTACTAGAAATACACATGTCAACGAACCCAACAATTTACCCATTTTTTTTTACTCACAATTCCTTGAAAACCAACTGAGGGAGCCAATGGCCTGTGTGAAGGTACAACATAGCACTAAACTGGAAGTGTGTCAAGATTTTTTTTTTCTCCCCACATTATGGAGAAACTCTGCAGCAGTGACGCTTTCTCCGAAACATATCTGTGGATCTGCACCACACCGCCATAAAGACTCTGAACACAGCCTTTCTAGTAAATTACATGTACAATGAGGCAGTTAAGTTGAGAACGCTCTGTTTTCGTGGTTGGTGGAGAGGATCAGTTTTCTCCTGAAGTGAAAAAAATGTAAAAAGTGAATCTAGAGGTGCCACATTTTAAGTAAATACACTGATTACACGCATCATTTATTCACAGCGCTGCCACACACACAGATTTTGACATACGCTCGGGACCAACATAGCTCACGTTTGCACCATCCAGGCAAAAAAAAAAAAACAGTTTATTGTTCAGTGTAACTGCCTTTTTTTTCCACCAAAGCACTCGGTGGATAGCAGCAACATTAAATAAAAACTGGGGTGTTTGACATTAAAGAGATCAGTTTAGCGCATTCTTGGTTTGAGATGCAGTCTGCTATTTATTGTTTTAAGTAGTTTCTTTCACACATGGGTGATACCGGCATTCACACAGATCCTTTCAACATAAGTGATGCTACATCAAATGCTTCTAACCTCAACAGGATCGGGCAGGAAGTGTACGATTAAACAAATTAGTCTGCAAACCCAACAGAATTATTAAAAACATACTGGAGATAGCCATTCGCTATTTATACCTTCCTCACATTTGTTAGATTGTTTGGGAGGAGTTATATTTGTGAATGTGGTCCATTTTAGTGTGCGGCAGGATTAAGATAATGCATTTGTGACTTGAAAAATAAAATATTAAAGCACCAAAGACTTCATGTCCTCTTAGGAAAGTATGCAGAGTTTATAATGGCCTCTCTCTCTCTTTTGAAACTTTTATTCATGCAATGGCAGCTAGTTTTTTTTTTTTTTTTTTGCAGGACTACTGGCTGAACCAGGAGTCACTGCTAACAGGAGAAAATATCAAAATCAAAGTCCCCTTCAGTTCCGTCACATTCACAAACACTGATAATCACTTTCCCCGTCTTTTTCTCCCCACGTGAAACATCTTATTTGCTTTGATTGCGCTGTTTAAATGATTAGCATGGCAGCTCTGCGGAGACGGGGGCTGATGGTGCACGGAGTGTGTGTGTGGGGAGTGTGTGAGCCGCATCTCCTGCTGAGATCACCATACTGGGTTTGAATGGAGTTGAGTTCACCCCTGTCACATCACATGCATGTGAATACATATGAACACACACTCCAACATACACACATAGCACCGCACTGTATGATGTATCGACACAAAAACAAACTCGCTTTCTTGATAAAATTCATCTGTAGTTCCATCATCTGTAAGGCAGCTATGACTACATCTAATCTCCTTTATATGAGTTAAAGAGCCTTACAGTCTCCATGGTGACAGTGGTGGGCAGCCAACAGCTCAGGAGACGCTCAATATATAATGACAAGATACTGAAGAAATGATGGTGTAAGTTAAGTTTAAGCAGGAGGATTCTGTAAATGACTGTTAATTAAAATGTTTTGTAATATAAATAAATATATGTGACCCTGGACCACAAAACCAGTCACAAGTCGCACGGGTATATTTGTAGCATTAGCCAACAATACATTGTATGGGTCAAAATTATCGATTTTTCTTTTATGCCAAAAATCATTAGGATATTAAGTAAAGATCATGTTCATGAAGATATTTTGTAAATTTCCTACCGTAAATATATCAAAAATGTATTTTTGTGAGTGGATATGCATTGCTAAGGACTTCATTTGGACAACTTTAAAGGCGATTTACTCAATATTTTGATTTTTTTGCACCCTCAGATTCCAGATTTTCAAATAGTTGTATCTCGGCCAAATATTGTTCTATCCTAACAAACCATACATCAATGGAAAGCTTATTTATTCAGTATAAATCAAAAAATTGACCCTTATGACTGGTTTTGTGGTCCAGGGTCACATATATTATTGTGAAAATCTTTTCTTTTCATTATGTGTGAGGGATGTATTTTAATTTAATTCATTCCATCAAGTAAGGTCTTTTTTAAATCTTCATCACATATAATTAAGTAAACTGACAGTTTAAAAATCAGTTGGCCTCTTGAACGCACATTATGAACAATTGTTTTTTTAGGCATTAGCAAACCTCAAAAACATTTTAGTGGACAGTATTACATTGTCCACTAATATATTGTCCACTAAAATATTACACTGACAATAATAAATATCTGTGGACAATATTACATTGTTTTAATCTTGGACTTGACAAAGACATTTTAATTGTAATACCCAAATATTTATGTTCACATCACAAAACAGATGCCTGCGACTTTATATTTTTGAAATATAAAGAAAATCAATAACATAAGTGCAAATAATTTTACAGATTTTTCAGCATTATAATATCACTAGAGCAAAAGACGGACTAGTGACTTCATGGCCGGTGACAGACAGTGAATTGAGCAGGAAATCAAAAAAGTGAAGAAAAAAAAAAAATAATGTATTTGTTTTTTATAAATATATTTTAAAAACCTAAGGAAAAAAATGTCTAAAATGAAATGTATAAAATAATGCTGTTATTTAATTATAGACTATTGTTCACTAGTTGTTCACTTATTCACTTATACTAATCATTTATGTAATAATAATAATAACCATAAAGTATTATTAGTAGTAGTAGTTGTAGTATATTTAGGGAGTTATAGTGGAAAGCATACTATTCTCCAACTATTCTCATTTTCACATGATGTAAGGTTAAAATATATTGCAGATATTTATTTAAAAATAATACTAATTTAATAGGCTAATAATAATAATAATTTCTAGCTAGCTAATTAAATAATATAGAAATGATAAAACGATAGGCTATATATATATATATATATATATATATATATATATAGCTCTTATTATTTGTATTATAAAACTGCCTAAATAGCCTACATTTATAAGTCACTGTCATTTTCAAATCTCTTGGAATTTCCCTTTAAAAGGAATTGAAAAGTTTTGGCTTCGCATATTTTCTTTGTGATGTTTTAGAATGGCGTGTTATCGGTGCCTTTAAAGGAGTTTGTATGATCCGGAGAAGTGCGTGTTTGTCTTGTACTTTACCGCCACCAGGTGGTCGAATGATAGAACGCGCACCTGCAGAGAAACACTGGAGCTGTTTGAAGCTCTGAGAACTCTGTCATCCCACTCCTCTGTCCTACATGATGGGAGCCTCTCCTCTCTTCAGTTTGTAAGCATAATACAGTACATGATGAGTAATACAACTCATAAACCTGCCTATAGACATGAGAACTACAGCAAACAGCAGATAGTGGCACGGCAATCTCCCTTGTTTTTCTACAGCTGAGCGTCCAGCACTATCAAAGCAAATGCTCACTTTTACAAACACAAATATAGCTCCTCAAGCCAACACAAACACCTGATTACTGACAAACTGTCTTTCCGTGTTTCCAGTTCGCTTCTAATCTAGCTTGGCACCAATGCCTCCATTTATATTTGAGGATAAAGCAGCAGAAGGCAGAGCAGCCACCAGATATTACGACTGGAGCCCAGTGTGCCGTGAGATAGGCAGGCCAGCGCTCTCTCTTCCCATCTTTTCCCTCGTAGCATCCGCACCATGAAAGCCAAATGAAGCGCAGAAAGAAATGAAAGTGTTTCTTTTCCTACCCAATTCCCTGCCAACATCTGTCACTGCCAGTGCTTTGCATTTGTGGTTTGTGTTTGTTTTTGCTCTTTTGTGTGCACAAGTAGGTGTGTATGTGTGCATAATTGTGTCTGTGTGCGAGGGTGTGCTGTCCTGCATCCTTGTTTACAGTTCTCTATAGTGGGCTATGTTGATTGCCCCTGACAGGTGTAACACTTTCTCTCTCTCCCACCCCCTGTCCATCCCTGCTTCAGCTGCACGCTGTCTATCACCGTCCAGCCTGGCCTCACTAAAATAATGAATCCCTCTGATAAGCGCATGTGAGCGGCAGACTCAGCTTCATATTAGTCTGGTCCTGTTCTCATTGAGTAGGTGCACAGAGACACCATCCCTCGACGCAATACCACGAACGAGGCCCTTTCTTTGTAAAGAGCGGAGGAAAAAACATGTCTCGCTTTTCATGCCTCTGGCGCTCACACACCTACGGCTACTCTGGGAACCCACAGATGAAACTATGATGGTATAGAAAGGAGAGAGAGGGAGGGGGGAAGAAGAAAACACAAAAGAAAAGAAAAGAAAGAAGAGACACCTGAAGAAGTGAATGTGTGAAGCCATCGAAAGACTAAACGCGCTAAACTAGCCGCTTCCAATCTCACACTGTTAGTGAGCTGGAGTCAGATCTATAAATCATCACCAGTCCATCTGTGGACTATCAATGAAGAGATTGACGGTACATGGATAAACCTGGACTGTTCCAGCAATCAAAACATTTCTAACATTTGAAAAATCCATTATCTCCAAAATCAGATCCAATAGGCAGAAAAAGTGGACCCCAAGATCATGATGAAGCAAGAGGAGACTATGACACTATAAATTTAAAACACCACTGTATTTTTCGAGTGAGTGGCAAGCCATGTGCAAAGGTCCAATTTTCCAATCGCAGTGAATATTTTATCTTAACCTGAATACAGAGTAACTACCTAATTAAAGGTAACATGTCATTTTATGATGTTCAAAAACTTTCTACTAAATAATTATATTATTATTTTTATTTGGTGAGTAAATAAATAATACAAAAAAATAATATACCCATTTTATTGTATGGCTATTCACCAAATAAATAAATATGTGCACATGAAATATTTGGAGTTGACATTATTTTACACTATTTCATGCATTCTGACTTATTTACACTGTTAAAGAGTTGGATTCTCATGCTAAACATGGCCAAAGTTTCAAAACACGAGTTGGACGTATGAAGTATTTCTGTGCCAAGTACACTACTTCTGGTTTCAGACATGTCTTGCAGAATTTTTTTCGAGTATGGCCCTTTATCACGTAACAAAGGGCAGAATTCCTTGTATAGGCACTTCTCCCTGGTAAGCGTGCACACACACATCACACAGAGCAAGAGCAAGAGCACGCTCATCAACGCGTTTTATTCGGGATACAGAAGCCGAGAGATTTTTCAACAATGGCTGTGTCCCAATTCAGGGGCTGCACCCTTTGAAGGCTGCATACATCATCGAGGCAGTCTCATTTAAGAAAAATAACCGTTAGATTGCAAAGTAAGAAAGAAATTACAGTATTTTACACCTCACAATGAATATCAGTCAATATGACATCCTTGATGACGTATGCAGCCTTCAAATGCGACCTCCGGAGGACGCAGCCTCCGAAATGAGACGCAGCTCCTGTCACCAAATGTTTTTTGTATGTTTTTGGTTGTGAGGGAAAGATTACCCTTTTCAGCTTCCCAAAGAACCCAGCGTTAAGGGAACTGCGGATGAAGTTTGTTTTTCCGGGGCAGCAATGGAGTTGTGCGTGTATGTTTGTTCCCGGAATTTCGGTGATGAATGCTTTGTAAACAAGTCCTAGTTCGGCGCTGGATTTGCATATCGTGAGCATAAAACTGCATCAAATGTCTGTGTTTTGTTGGCAATCGGCATGCCAGTGCATAAAATGTAAACAACACGAATGTTTTTGTTCCCCTTTTATTTATAATGATGTACGCAAAAGCTGCACGCGCTCGTGACTCTTTAGCTCCGCCCACGGCACTGACAGCAGGCACGCCTTGGCTTTTTTCGGAAAGACTCGGTACAGCATATCTATCTTTTATAAATATGATAAAACTAAAGACTTTTCGGAAATATGAAGGATGCAATACTACTCTACAGGTACTCAAGATTATCATGAGATTGGTAGAAACTGTGTGTGTTACCTACCCTTTAAATACCCAGATTCCTGGAAGATGCACTTATCTAACCGAAATTCAAAGTGTGAAATGTTGGACACTTAATGTACTCAACTGCTTTCCTTACTAGCAGAAGTGGAGGGGCTATCAGACTATGATGCTGGATGACAAAATAACCTTATAAAATTCACACACTAGACAGTAGAGTAAATAGTACATAGTGTAAGTGCATAGTATAGTATGTAATTTGGTACGCAACTACTGTTTTTCATGTATTATACAATATGCATATTTGGATGGCACCACTTGCGTTGTTTGTATGAAATAATATAATAAAAATTCTGCCAGACTGCCTTCCTTATTCCATATTTCTTCAACTTACAAAGAAAGCGTAATGCCTCTCGCAGTTCAAAACGCTTAAGCTACGTCCTACTCCTTCCGTATTCAACTTACAAAACAAGCATAACTGACATGATGTCAATTACGGTTTTTTTTGTAAGTTCAATACGGAAGGTGGTCTGGCAGAAGCTAGTTATTTTACTTTATAACTTAAGGATATTTTTCTTAACAAATTCATGACTTTGCTTCAGAAAGCCTTTATTATGTAAAGTATGTTTATGATGGATGGATGCACTTTTTTAAAATTTCAAACAGGTGGTTTCCGTGTACTGCCATTATAAAGCTTAAGAGCATATAACTCTGATTGTATTCGTCTGAAAGAAGAAAGTCAAACACACCTAGGATGGCTTGAGGGTGAGTAAATTTTGAGGGTAATTTTCATTTATAGTGAACTAATTCTTAATCTAATGCACAGATTATCTTGAGTTAATGTATGACTCATGAAGAACTAAGCCATTTATTAATGATTACCACATCAGCAACTAATAAAGAGTCTATCTGATTAATAGATTAAGTCATATATGGATTGCTATTAATTGTTTCAACGTGGATGATTTCCCTGTAAACAGTAATAGTGCAAATTAATGCATTAATTACTACAATGGGTCAAAACCATGTATTTAAACATCCAGCCTTCTGATTTAATGAATCATTAGCTAATGATTGCAAAGAGATTATGTTATGACTACTTTTTGAGGCACATGACTATTAACTCAATAATAAAATAAATAATATGTAAATGATATGTCATTATGGTTATGGGTTTTAACATCTGCACTAACGTTTGAGGTCTGTGGGACAATTGCACCGTGAATGTCAGAGAATGTGTTTGAAGGATGGGTAAATTGGGCTGCACACAAATATCAGAGCACAAATGTTACATTAACTCAAGATTTTCTGTGCTTTAGTTAAGCATGAATTAAAGCATATTAGTGTACCCGCACTGTAAAGTGTTACCAATAATTGTAATCACTTTATATTTCATCAAAAATACTTGACAATATGCAATATATTCCATTTTCTGCCTGAAACTGCTCTTTGTTAGCTAGTTGTTTCAAAGCCTTATGAATGGCAAGAGCTATTTTTCAGCCGGCCCTCTCCAGCTCAGACTGTGTCCACTTTAACTGGCCTTTAAACAGAGCCTTTTCCCTCCCTGACTGCAGCGATCCACGGCTCTGATAAGATCTCTCCATCTGCCCGGCAGCGGGCCATTCGTCCTGGAAGAGCTTTGTACTGCGTGCTGATAAGGATGTTTTCTCCTCCACAGTTCTGAACCGCTACACTAGTATTAATGATTGGAATGCAGTCTGCTTCCACCAGCAGCCATCAGGGACCGACCTCTGCTCTCATAAACACGTCTAGGTCATTTTACGTCTCCTTGGTGTATATGTGTGTTGCACAGGTGTTTCAGAACATATGTTTAATTCTATTCAAACCGGCCTGGCAGCGTTCCAGTATCTGCTTTCTTAGGTTCACCGTAAACATGACTATAAAATATCAAAATATTGTCTATTCATAAAACGAAGCGCACACATGAGCGGAGTCTCCAGAGATCCATGCTAAAAGATTATATTAGCTAAGCCAGTGCTAGGGCATACCTTCACATCTTTAGCTGGATAAACAAATCTAAACATCAAGACCTTTGTCATCCTGGTTTTGGGGTTTTGTCTCTACAGGGCCGTATGGTGTGAAATCTGCTACTTAGCCACGGCGCTGCCAACACATCTGCTGTTGGACTCTAGCCAGGTGCATTCAACTCTTACAAATAAAAAAATAAATGTGTTAGGGGGAAAAAAACAGCTTTGGGTTTAACAGAGCCAGTGTAAAATCTCTGGCAGCCAAAACACAGCCCTGAAGTTGGGGATGGTAAGGCAGTGAGTAGGCAGTGAGAAGTCATAGATCACTGTCAGAGCTCGGCCGAGAATAACTTTTTTTGACATGCTTTTTTCATTGGCTCTGCAATGGGAATGTACTTTCTCTCTGTATCGCCCAAACATCTGCAAACTGTTGCTGAGAAGGAACCCAGAGGAAAACATTTACCTAACAGAATACTAATTCTTTCAGGCCCCGGTGTCAGCACTTCGTAAATAACAGCAAGTGTGCGGGGCGGGTTTTTCGCTCAGGCACATGTGGAATTGTTTTTTCAAGAGAAGTCTGGGAGAGTGATCTCTCTGCTACTGCTGTGAGCGGCACATGGTTTAAAAGGGGAACGGCACTCTTACTCATAGCGTTCTCTCTTCCCGTCTGTAAGTTCTATCTATCCACAGTCAACCTTTTCTGTTGACTATAGCTATTCACAACATAACTCCGTTGTTTCATGTCCTGTGCTGAGCACACTGTTTTACCAGGAGGGAAGAGACCAGACTTGATGTGAAAAGCTCAAGTTACTGAAACTAAACTGTATCAAAGCAATGAAAGTATGAAAGCCACAGTATTAAAGGGCCTTAAGTAGATGGTAAGTGACAGACATTAGGAAGGCTGTCAGGCCACAGAGACTTCAAAATCTCAGGCAGAGCTAGTGCGCAGGTGCTCACATATGAATCATCTTGATGTAAAAAGTGTACATTACAGGGTCTCATCATACACTGTACATTTTTTAAAAATATTCCTGATGAATAAGAGCAAATTTTATTTTAAATTATAAAAGTTATTTCTTAATTTTTTAAAATTCCAATGAATTCAGAGGTGCCAATTCATGATGAAAATGATTCTTCATGCTTCCTCCCAACCATTCTTTCACAATTTGAGCCTGATGAATCTTGACATTGTCATCATAGAATATGGCCATGATATGTCTGACTACATGGTTGTTTAAGAAATGAAAAGCTACACACTCCATCAATTTCCAAACATAAAACATGCTAGAAACATAATAATCACAGCAATAGTGATCTAGTCATAGACTCTTAGGGCCCTATCATACACCCGGCGCAACACGGCGCCAGGCGCGACAAGTGTTTTTTGCTAGTTTCAGCCTGACACAGTTATCATTTTCACGCCCTGCACCACATTGTTTAAATAGCAAATGCATTTGCGTCCATTTGTGCACCCATGGGCATGCTGGTCTGAAAATGAGGTGTGTTCAGGCGCATTGTTGGCGCGTTGCTATTTTGAGGCAACTGAAAAAGACTATGCCACTGACCAACTGAAACATGGTCAATGGCGCAATATTTTTTTTGTTATTTAAAGAGTGTGATAGTAATATGCGCCTATATGCGGGTGCACAACGTGCGTACACTCTGCTTGTTACACACACAGGGCAGCAGCACACAAACATGCCAAATATTAAAAATAAAAAGATTACAATGTAAAAGATTATTATTGTGTACATAAAGATAAAAATGCTTTGGTGGAATCTGGCTTGTCCCGTAGGATGGTCTGCTCGCGCACTTTAACCTTGCGCACAAGCAGATCTGTTTCCTCACTAGAGAAGCGTTCAGTTTTTCCGCTTGCAAATTCCGCCATGTAAATAGCAAATCCATCATGGTGCGAGCGCAACTGGCTTTTAAAGGGAATAGGAGATGAGACTCCGATTGGTTTATTGAACGTTGCGCCTAAAACACACCCATTACTCATTAAGAGAATAGGGACAACCCTGGCTGCGCCGATCATTTTTCCCGTCGTTAAACTAGCAAAAGTGGATTCGGACACGCCCTAAGTGCACTTGCGCCGTACGCTTTAGACCATGCGCTAAAATAGGGCCCTTAAAGAGTTAGTTCACCCAAAAATAAAAATTCTGTCATTAATTACTCACCCTCATGCCGTTCCAAACCCGTAAGATCTTCGTTCATCTTCAGAACACAAATTAAGATATTTCTGATGAAATCCGAGAGCTCTCTGACTCCTCCATAGACAGCAATTTAATTACCACTTCCAAGGCCCAGAAATGTAGTAAAGACATTGTTAAAATAGTCCATGTGACTACAATGGTTCAACCTTCATTTTATGAAGCGACGAGAATACTTTTTGTGCGCAAAAACAAAACAAAAATAAAGACTTTATTTTGGACTATTTTAACAATGTCTTTACTACCTTTCTGGGCCTTGAAAGTGGTAATTAAATTGCTGTCTATGGTGGGGTCAGAAAGCTCTTGGATTTCATCAGAAAATTAAAACCCTATTAATATATATATATTATATATATATATATATATATATATATATATGAGGGTTTTAATAAAAATGGTTTATTTCACAAATGAATTGCAAATAAATGTTAATTTGATATTTGTTACAGCACAGCTACCTCACAAATGCTGTCATGCATAAAACACAATCACTTGCAATTTCCTATCTTATAAACTCGGCTTCCCAGTTTGAACACAACGTCCACTGGGAAGAGCTCAGAGCCAAATAACGCACGTCACCTAATGACAGCGGCTATGGTTAAGAAATGAATAAGTGACAGAGACACATGCATAATTCAGTGGTTTTAAGGCAGCTTAGTGGAAGTGGATGAACAGCAGCGAGAGAGACAGATACCTCGGCGTCTGCCTCATCATCCCTTCCACATCCTCTCCCCTGACATCTCTTTCAGCGCCGAGCCTGATGCAGGCCAGGGACCGCTGCGAACAGGTGAACACGCAGGCACAGGGACCAGCTCATGAATAAATGAATGCAACACACAGCAATAATTTGCATCTTTAAGGAAAAAAAGTGGCACATCAGCGCTTTATCTGCAGAGAAGTGGCGAGGCGTGCTATATTTATTTATTTATTGAGAGTGTTGTTAGTTTGTTATCTAATAAAATGCGTTTCATTAACAATGGCATTCCAAAGGATGTCATTGGCGATGGCGAACGTTGTCAAGCGATCATGTGTTCTCTCACAATTTTTTCCCTTAATTAGGTTCTCACAGTACACATCGTAATGAATGCTGAAATGCATTTGTCCTTGCCTAATCCCAGGCACTAATTTTTGAGGTTATTATGCAAATCAATACTGTTTACAAACATGAAAGCTGGCAGTTGGCTTTTGATCTGCGGCAGAAATACCATCGGTTATCAATAGCTAAAGCCCCCTCTGCAGGTGTCATGTCAATAACAGCAGGATCGATAGGGCCTAGTCATGGGGGGATTGGGACCGACGGGTCTCTAAGGAGTATTTAGTCTGTGAAGACCTGGACACATTGCGAATTCAAAGCCAAACCATATTGCTAACTGGCCTTTGGAGCTTGTCTCCAGATAGGCAGCACACACAAATTAAGGCTAATGGTTCTGCTCAACAGATTCTGACTGCTCGGCATGAAACGTCTTGGGAGAACATTGCACTACAGACCATCAGAATCAAATTATAAAAGCAGGCATATTTCCTGGCTGATACATGCATTTAAATATCGCATACCAGAGTCTAATGCTCTTTCCTTTTATACTTACCTGCTATTTCCCGAATCGCTTTTTTCATTCAAGTCATATGTCAGTATGTCTGAAGATGCAATTCTTTTACTCCTGTGCATGCTGACCCTTGGCTCATATACCGTATAAGCACTCTTTTCCCTTGCTTGAGCTAATGTGTAGGCAATCCCCACAGAGAAAAGGATTGTGGGTCAGAGGAAAAGTCAAGAACAAGAGCATGATGATGTTGCAGGGGGCATTTAGAGATCGCACTGCTGTTTAGCAACTAATCAGAATGCGATGAGACCCCGTTTCCTGAGGTCAAGGATGTTTCTGAATGTTAATGAGGCGCTAAAGAGCTGTTATGGAGGGCTGTGGCTTAACCACAAAAATACGGTGCACCAGGAATAAATTAATATGATATTCTGGATTGAATAGGCAAGGTTTGTGAAGGGATAGTTCAAAATTTTGGCATCTTTTACTCACCCTCATGTCATTCCAAACCAGTATGACTTTCTTTCTTCTGTGGAACACAAAAGATACTTGTCTCAGTGTAAAAATGTCTCAATTTTTATTTTTATTTTTGTCCATACAATCCGAGTTTTTTCCAAAATATCTTCTTTTGTGTTCTGCAGAACAAATATATATAGGTTTATGAGCTACTAATTTTCATTTACACAGTTTTCAGTGGTGTAATGTAATATTCATATAGCAATCAAATGTTTTATGTTTTATTTTTTTATAAAAAAACAAGACTCGAACCTGCGGTCCCCATTAGCTAACAGATCTTAAACATGTCTAGAACACGTATAAAGTCCACTACACCACAGATCTGACCAAATTAAACATTTAAAAGTTAGTACATTAGAACATTTCAACAATGAAATTAACTCTAGAAAATTATAGGCTATTCAATACAGATGAATATTTGTCATGAAGCGAAGCCTCCTGCTAAGTAAGAAATTATCACCACACATAAACACAAAATAAAAAGTATCAACATAACACAGATATAAACATAAAATAAAATGCATTACGACACCCAAAAGCAACACAAGGAGCAACACAAGCAGCCAGACCACCAAGGATGTTAGCCGTGATGTCTTCCACATGTATTCATCTTTCCATAAAGGGTTGGTTCACCCAAAAATGAAAATTCTGTCATTAATTACTCACCCTCATGTCGTTCCAAACCCACAAGACCTTTGTTCATCTTCGGAGCAAAAATGAAAATATTTGATGAAATCTGAGAGCTCTCTGACTCCTCCATAGACAGCAATTTAATTACCACTTTCAAAGCCCAAAAAGGTAGTAATGGTCCATGTGACTACAGTGGTTTAACCTTAATTTTATGAAGCGACAAGAATACTTTTTGTGTGCAAAAACAAAACAAAAATAACGACTTTATTCAACAATTTCTTCTCTTCCCTGTCAGTCTCTTACGCTGTTTACACTGCAGACACAGTGCAGCACTTCCGTGTTCTACGTCAGAACGCCGACTTGTTATTGGCCGGCTCCTGCGTCAGAATCACACGCATGCGTCGTGCTGCTCACGTGTACAGAGTTGACCAATACTGAGTTGGCGTTCTGATGTAGAACCTGGAAGCGCTGCACTGTGTCAACAACAACATAAAATCAAGGTTGAACCACTGTAGTCACATGAACTGTTTTAACAATGTCTTTACTACCTTTCTGAGTCTTGAAAGTGGTAATTAAATTGCTGTCTATGGAGGGTTCAGAGAGTTCTTGGATTTCATCAAAAATAAATTAATTTGTGAACTAACCCTTTAATAAGGGGCTTTTAATAACACATTTCATCTAGCACAGAATATGCACGCTCACCAACACATGCAAACTTCTCAAACCTGGAATTAAACTTAAACATGTAATCACAGAAAGATGTACAGTTTGTGATTCAAGGATATAATGACGCCCACACAGTCTGAGCTTTGGAGAAGTGGATTCTGAAAGACAACAGATGCACAGAGCACACAACTCAAAGATAAACTCGAACCGAGTTCTAAAAAGTGAATGATGCCTTAGAAAGAGTATCAGAGTAGCTGATAATTGTGGGAACAGGAGCAGCGACTGGTAGAACAGTGAAATGCGACGGTTCTAGAGCCTTCACTCCTTCCTGTCTTTCAAACAACCTTGACAAAACACACCATCTCTCAAGTTTGCACTTGAGTGGGAAACATAAAAAAGGCAAAGAAACTGTCGCAGAGAGGATGATGAATACACAGAGTTTTGTTTTGCTTTCTTTCATTTTTTCTTTCTAATTAAGTGCGAGAGACACTTTGTGAAGCTAAAGTTGGATGACACAAGGGTACACTGAGGGACACAGTCACTTTAGGAAGATTTTCAAAGTGGCAAGCACAAATAGAGGTTTGCTAAGTCATAACGGCTAATTGATACAAACTTAATGAATGCGGGTGGTACCGAGACAGATGCTTTGTGGAATGCGGCAGATTTCTGTGACTGAATGCCTCTCGTTGCGTCGCACATCAAGACACCGAGAACATTTGGCAGGTCACAGAGTTACACAAGGAGAGGGGAGGCTTGCGAAAGCGGGAAAAAAGCCCATGCGAGTCGTGTGTGTCGGTGTGTGTATATCTGTGGTATGTCTGCTCTTGAGCTCGCCTGTTTGTTTGAACGCTCCGTCTTTTGTTTGGGCTTTCGAGGCTCGCCAGCTCTGTGGCTTGCAATTAGCGCTCAGGCCTCAGGGACCTAATTAACCAGTGCAATTAATTCATTTCTTATTTATTTATTTTTTTAAATCCTGTACAAGTCACCCTGACATTTGTCAGCCAGTCAGGAGGTGTTCATCGTAAGCGATGATTAGCTCGTTTGCAAGCTCTCCTTTTCCCCCAGGTGGTGGTTAGTCGGGGGAGGAGGGGTGGGTTGGCGAGGAAGAGGGACAGTGATGGTGGGCTCACGTCTGTGGGGAGGCAGGCAGGCAGGCACAGAAACATTGCAACTATGGTGATGAGTGGAAGCGGGGGTCCGCTGACCTTTCATCGAGTCCGCGATCAATATGGTGCGAGGGCCGGTGCCTTTGACGAGCAGGCCTCGCCCGCCTGGAGACGACCTGCGGCCGTGGTCACAAAGAGGTGGGGGGAAGGAAGGTAGGAGGTCTAAGCCATCTTCTCTCATTAGCACATTATGACATCTTTGTCTTTTGGAAAAAAAAAGCAGGGGGTGGGTTTGGATGCCACTGGTACCCTGCTTTAATAACTGTTCCCACCATCTGGGACCAATCTGACCACACGCCAATAATGTAGATAGAGAATTAGCCATGTTCAGTAAGATTACTAATAAAAAAAATACATTAAATGATCATGCAAGGTTTTAAACCCACTTCTGGAAAATACAAAAATTAACTACTGTGTTGGGGTCAGTGGGATCATACATGTCCACCACCCTCCTGAGCTGACAATATAAGCTGTAAGAGGCTTTGTAAAGCCAAAAAAGTAACAAGATATAGCCCATCTTTTTGGCAAAGGCTATTTACAGTACATTAACTCCACCCACCATTGTCTGGTTGAGCCAGACAAAATTACCCATCTGGTAACAGGAACACTGACATGGAGAGTAAAGATAGTGAATTTAGCTTTTGATGCAGCCAACCCAAGCACAAATATGCCTTTTTCCGATTCCATTCTTCTCCTTTTCCCATCGCATATCAGCTAGGAAAGGCTTTTATTTGAAATAAAAAATGAAAAGTGGAAATAAAGTTCCTAGCGAGTATTTAATATCTATAATTGAAATTAGAAGTCGATTGGATAAGATGGCGCATCAACCACGACATGTAGGGACAAGTAAGGTCCCAAAAAGGCAGCATTCATTTATGATTTTAATAAATATGCACTGAATATGTTGTTACAACTGCATACGTTTTATAACGGACTACAATACACTGAGGTGTATCTAACTACTATTTACACAGAAAATACTGCTATTTTCACTGCTTTTAAGGCTATTTACTTTTGACACTAAACTAAATGGTAACACTTTAGAATACTGTTCCGACATTAATGAATAACTACACAGGAACAAATAAGTAACACACTATTAACATTCTAACAACTACTATTAACTAACAAGAAACTCTGATTAATGAATTAGTAAGTAATAGCGATCAGTTGAGTTGACAATTAGCTAATCAATAACTACTATTTTTTTCATACCTCCCAGGGAACTACTAAGAACTACTATATACAGGTTCACAATTAATGTGAATAATGTATAATTAAATCTAAAGTGAAGATCATGATAACACACTAGTAATGACTCAAGTGTTACTACATCCTTCTAAAGGAATTACTAATTATTTGGATCAGTATTCTAGAGTGAAAAGCATGATAACTCCTTAATATTGGTGGAAGTCATTGTAAACTTTTTGAGGTTTTTGTAAGGTTTTGTATAGTAATGACTCTTGTGTTACTACATTCTTCTAAAGAATTTTCTAATTATTTGGAACAGTATCCTAAAGTGAAGATCATGTTAAACCACTCAAGTGTTACCAAATCCATCAGAAGGAATTGCTATCCAAAACCTTACAAAACCCTCAAAAGTTAACAATGACTTTAGTCATTACTAGGGAGTTATCAAGCTTTTCACTTTAGAATACTGATCTAAATAATTAGTAGTTCCTTCTGAAGGATGTAGTAACACTTGAGTCATTACTATCCAATACTTTACAAAAATCTCAAAAGCTTACAATGACCATCTTGAAGGATTTGGTAACACTTGAGTCATTACTAGTGGGTTACAATGATCTTTACTTTAGAATTAATTATACATTATGTATTATTCATGTTAATTATGAACCTGTAAAGTAGTTCTTAGTAGTCCTCTAGGAGGTATGAAAAAAATAGCAGTTACTGATTAGCTAATAGCGAACCACCTTATTCAACTGAAGGCTATTACTTACTAATTCATTAATCAGAGTCTGTTGTTAGTTAATAGCGTGTTAATACTGCGTTACTCATTTGTTCCAGTATTCTAAAGTGTTACCATCTAAAATAATGTGTATGTCTTCTTTGCGTTTCATACATCAGACATTTTAAAGTGACTTACACTGAATGAAACTGCTTCTGAATATAAATTCTCAAATACTAATATGCACACCTAACGAAGTTAATCTCAGATCATAATGTAAACATTAATGACACTTCTGATCTTCAAACTATCACCAAAAACACAGTCAATCATTCTCTAAAATGTGTGGTTGAATGGTATTGACCACAATATTGGGGACAGTGAATACCACTGTACACATAAATACCAAATGAATTGAAAATATGATACGAATTATGTTAGGAAATTACAAAAAAGTGCAAAGCAGAATTTCCCTGATTTGAACACTTTTTCTACATGTATTATAGAGAAGTCTTTTTTAAAAAGTTAACTTAAGAAGCTACTACAATCTATCCTTCAAAAATCACATTCACTTATGTCAGTTGGATTTAATAAATGTCAACTAGTCTATTAAAATACAATATTTGTAAACACTCCAGCTGGAATGGATTTCTGAGATAACACCATGGCAACCCTGACGTTTACATGCTGACCCGCATACATTTATTGGCAGATTCGATCCAAGAATATTTCCATGCTGTTGCTCACATGGGACCACAAGAGAGCGTGAAAGAATCGGGCAGACAAAAAGAATGAGAGACAGAGTTGTTCCTTGCTTAATATGACCGAAGTGTGCCCTTTGCGAGGTTGTGCATGCTCACTCTCTCTCGTTCTCTCTCTGAGTCTATCTCCAGTGCCCTCAAACTTCCCCAAAGAAAGCACAGCAGAAGAGAGCCTCTGCAGCTTTGATAGGGAGGGGGGCTGTTGTGTAAATATTTTGTGTGAAAGAATGCCTTTTGTGCGTCTTAATCGTGCGTTGGGTGATCTCTCTCGAGCGGCACGGCGGGTGCTGGCTTTCATACCCACTCCCGGCTGGTGATGGGGTCTCTGTACTTCCAGGAGTGCTGGGAGCGAGAGTTCACTACGGGGGCGTTAAGTGTGTCAAGAAGAACGGTTCCCCCCATTGCAAGCCCCAGGCCCTCTCTGCAAACATTAAAAAGCATAAACAGTCAATACCGAGTGTTACAGTCAGAAAAGAAAAAAAAGACAGAGTATGAGTTAGGAACATTGGCTTTCTGAAGAGTTACACAACATGGCGAGATCAGAGTGGAGCTTTGGCTCTGCTGCATGGCTTTTTCACCGTGCTCCACACTCTTGGGGAGGGAAACCGCTTGTTCTCGCAGTGAATCATTCATACCAGGGGGTGCAGACGGTGGGGGCACTGCAAATAGAGGAAAAGGGGGATCAAGGAAACCCACACCTGGTGCAAAGAAGAGGTCAAAGCATCCAGAGGAAAAAAAAGAATAAAGACAAGGAAGAATTGCTCTGTGTCATTCCTGGAAGAGACGTCCGCTCTCCATCGCACACGGCAGCAACTCGGCAGTATTTAAGCACGCACGGCGAATAGACGGGCTGTCTATTATCGAACTGACATTGAAAGCTGCCTTTCATGATAAGTGAGAACAGTGATGATGAAAAAAAGAATCACACATCCACGTCTGAGAGTTTCCTTTTGAAATGTGAAGGTTTGTTTATCTGTTGTGTGTTGCGAGTGAGTTCTAAGTGAGAGGCTTTACAAGTGAGGAATAAAAATCTGTCTTCCACACACACACACTCAAATAATTTCTCAAAACACTCGACACCTGCCTCCTGACTCAAGATCTGTAATAAGTGGAAGTCCGGATGTTTTGGGGGATTTTTTTCTGACATATTTTTTTGTTTTCAACAGAGGCCCTTTCATATGAAGAAAGAAGGTGCAATTGATGTGAATTCCAGTGAAATCTCTTCAATATTGACTGACTGCATCAGATTTTAGTTGTTCTCTCTGTTATGCACTGACTCAGCTGTGCGGTGGAAGCTTACACTGCTGCTGAATTGCTGATTGGTGAATAATACCATTTAATATTCTTAGTTCAATGATACAAAAAGCGAATCAAAGATACTGTGATCCTGACATCTGAAAAAAAAAACTAATGGGGAAGACTCTATTAGAATGCTATTATTACTAAATAGTACCTAGTATAAGGTAATTAGAAATTAAAAGTAAAAAAAAAAAAGGTTACTTCCTTGCTTAGTTAAGAAAGTATTTACTGTGCCACATTTAGAAATATGTGTATGTGTGTGTGGGTGTATATATATATATATATATACACACAGTGCCCTCCACAATTATTGGCACCCTTAGTAAATATGAGCAAAGGCGGCTGTGAAAATAAATCTGCATTGTTTATCCTTTTGATCTTTTTCAAAAAATTCACAAAATTCTAACCTTTCTTTGAAGTAAAACAATTGAAAATGGGGGGAAAAGCTCATTATGAAATAAATGTTTTTCTCTAGTTCACATTGGCCACAATTATTGGCACCCAATTATTGCAATGTCCTTTTGCCAAGATAACAGCTCTAAGTCTTCTAAAATGCCTGATGAGTTTGGAGAACACCTGACAAGAGATCAGAGACCATTCCTTCATGCAGAATCCCTCGAGATCCTTCAGATTCCCAGCTCCACGTTGGTGCTTCTTCTCTTCAGTTCACTCCACTCATTTTCTTTAGGGTTCAGGTCAGGGGACTGGGATGGTCATGGCAGAAGCTTCATTTTGTGCTCAGTGACACATTTTTGTGTTGGTTTTGATGTTTGTTTTGGATCATTGTCCCGATGGAAGATCCAATCACGGCCCATTATAAGATTTCTAGCAGAAGTGGTCAGGTTTTGATTTTTATCTGTTAGTATTTGATAGAATCCATGATGCCATGTATCTGAACAAGATGTCCAGGACCTCCAGCAGAAAAATAGGCCAACAACATTAAAGATCCAGCAGTATATTTAACCGTGGGCATGGGGTACTTTTTATCCATGTGTGCACCAAACCCATCTGGTGAGTTTGCTGCCAAAAAGCTCTTTTTTTAGTTTCATCTGACCATAGAAGCCAGTCCTTTTTGAAGTTCTAGTCTTGTCTGTAAACTGAATATGCTGGAGATTGTTTCTGGATGAGAGCAGAGGATTTTTCTTGAAACCCTCCCGAACAACTTGTGGTGATGTAGGTGCTGTTTGATAATTTTTTTTAGGCTTTCTGAGACTCAAGAGACTCAACTAATCTCTGCAATTCTCCAGCTGTGATCCTTGGAGAGTCTTTGTCCACTCAAACTTTCCTCCTCACTTCACATTAGGACGATTTAGACACACGTCCTCTTCCAGGCAGATTTGTAACATTTTTAGTTGATTGGAACTTCTTAATTATTGCCCTGATAGTGGAAATGGGGATTTTCAATGCGTTAGCTTTTTTCTTATAGCCATTTTCTATTTTGTAAAGCTCAACAATCTTTTGCTGCACATAAGAACTATATTCTTTGGTTTTTCTCATTGTGATGAATGATTAAGGGAATTTGGCCTTTGTGTTTCCTCATGTTTATACTCCTGTGAAACAGGAAGTCATGGCTGAGCAATTTCATGCTCCTAGTCACCCTGGTGTGCTAAAAAATGTAAATATGAATGGGAATATACTTCAGAGATATTTTACTCATAAGAATTTCTAGGGGTGCCAATAATTGTGGCCAACACGTATTAGAGAAAAACATTTATTTCATAATGTGAGTTTCCCCCCACTTTCTATTGTTTTACTTGAAAGGTTAGAATTTTGTGAATTTTTTGAATGAAAGAGCAAAAGGATAAACAATGCAGATTTATTTTCACAGCCACCTTTGCACATATTTACTAAGGGTGCCAATAATTGTGGAGGGCACTGTATATATATATATATATATATATATATATATTATATATATACACTACCATTCAATCTTTGTGGTCAGTAATAAATTAATACTTTTATTCAGCAAGGATGCATTTGATTGATGAAGACATCTGCTGCTATTATATGTATCTTGATCAAAAAACAACCATAGGATTACTACTTAAGGCTATTTGAGCATCAACCGAGCTGACACAGTGTATCACAATATCATTTGCTTACATAAGCAGTTGTGTATGTGGCCCTAGATGATCTTTCTGCAGACTGTAAGAATCTCAGAAGTGTATTTGCAGATAAATTTCTCTTTTTTGTCGTTCCCAGTCCGGTGAGATGAAGACATGAGGCTCCTCTAGTGTAAACACTGAGTTGGACACTCTTTGGAGTGTCAGGATTCTGACAGGACCGCCGCAAGCCAGTTCATCTCTGTGCATGTATTCACACTAGCCATAACTGTTTGGGAATGAAAAGAGCAGGACAAGGAGTTCATAGCTGTACTCAAAACACGGACAGTAGAGTTGTCCTTGCACATGGTGTTTGAGTCATTTAACTTTTCATTTAATCAAAACCAATAGCCACAGAATGTAGTTTTCATTGGCTTTTTTGAAATACATTTGTGCAGGGTTCCACTTTAAAGAAGTGTGGATTCAGTATGGTTTGCAATGCTGGCTCAAATGATTATTTTATGAATAAGAACTATTTTTTGTGCCCAACTGTATTTATTTATAGTTCTGTGGGACTTGGCGCTGTTTGTTCCTTACATACCAATCTATTAAGGACAGGTCACGTTAAGGCTTTGAAAAATTATGGCTCCAATAAATAAAACCCAAATGTCATTTCTGTTATGTGTCCTTTAATGTTATATCTGTTATTTTGGTCAAAAGTTTGAGGTCAGTAAGATCTTTTATGTTCACCAAGGCTGCATTTAACTGATCAAAAGCACAGTAAAAACAGCAATATTGTGAAATATTATTACAATTTAAAATAGGTTTGCTATTTGAATATATTTTTAAATGTAATTTATTCCTGTGATGCAAAGCTGAATTTTCAGCATCATTACACCATTCTTCAGTGTCAGATGTTCTTTCAGAAATCATTCTAATATGCTGATTTGGTGCTCAAGAAATATTTCTTATTATTATCAATGTTCAAAACAGTTGTGTTGCTTCATATTTTTGTGGAAACCATGATACATCTTTTTCAGGCTTCTTTGATATATAGAAAGTAACAGCATTTATTTGAAATTGACATTTTTGTAACAATGTAAAAGTCTTTACTGTCACTTTTGATCAATGTAATGCATCCTTGCTGATTACAAGCATTAAGTGTAAGTATTTCTTAAAGGAAAAAAAACAATGAAAGGGTAGCAGACTTTCAGAAATACGTTATTTCCACATTAAATTATTTAAAATTCACTCCTGTTTCCATTTTTAGTGTAATATTTTGCCCAAAATAGCAGGACATACAGTCAAACCAAAAATTATTGTGACACTAGATATAATTTTTTATATTTTTTTTTACTAGTGGGTACAGGACACTATAGTTCATTTATGTAAGTTAGGATAGCAAAATAAAGTAAACTGTGACATATTATACCCAAAAATTCTTCATACAGTGGACTACCAGTAAAACTGATAAAAATTTTGGACCAAAAATTATTCAGACACTTTGACCTGACCATGTTTTGCTTAAGTGTTATATGACATAATTAAGATTAATTTTTTCTGACACTCTGAGATCTTGTCATATTTTATTACCATTTTTTAAACTATAGTGAATAAACTGTAATGATGAATGAAATGTTCAAGGTGTCTGAATAAATTTTGGTTTGACTGTACATCATGGAGACAAATGAAAATGTACTGCATAATAGGAATGACTCCAATATCTGCTTTAAATTTGCTAGAAGTACATTTTAACACAAGAGGTCGTTGAGCCAGTTTTGGGGGCCGCACATGATGCCTGAAAGTCTAGCACCCTGCCTTGGATAGGTGTACATTTTTTCCCCCTCTGCCAACATCTTTTTAAATAAAAACACATCTTGCATTTGATAACAGCTTGACATTTGACAGTCTGTTCAGACCAATCAAATGAAGCAGAATTTTTTTTCTTCTAGCCGTCTAGCAGAGCAGCATTGGGGAAAAATAGTCCTGTCACTCCTCAGAAGCCTATCAAAGACTGCCTTAGCCACAACGATCAACTTCTGATATAGCGCTGCCGCCGCCCCCTTTTTTATTTATTTATTTTATTTATTTATTTTGTAAACCAGCCTGTTGAGACATCACAGCTAACATCAGAGCTAAACCATGATGGGATGAAGTGCCCCACTTTCCTCAGAGAAGCGCTGGGTTGTTTTTGTCTCACTGATGGGAAGCAATGGTGACTCTCTGTCAGTCACGACAGAGCCAGAATCTCAGGGAAAACGGGACGAAATCGTTTCCTGGTCATCACATCATTCTCTCAATATAAAAGTAAAGCACGGATCGCATTATGTATGTGAGTTCCTCCAGTGAGGGTACTCTTAAAAGAAGCAACAAAGCTTCCAGTATCTATGGTTACATAATTTATTGCAGCCAAATTCAAACAAAATTTAACACATTGCCATTCATATAAGGCCACGTGTGTTAGAGCACAGTTAACTCCAAAGTGATAAATTAATAACACTGCACCAGGGTATTATGGGAATGAGCATGTTTAATGATTCTGTTTGACAACAAAAGGAAAGTGTCTGAATCCCAGGGAGTCACCATCGCCTTCCTTTTCTTTTGCTTCACTATAAGCCTGTATGTACAGTTGTTAGATGATATGATAAATACCATTATAAAATGGATAGTTCTGGTCACAGATGCTGATTGGTCAAGACAGTGCTAAATTAGGCCAATAGAATAGTAACCACTTTGACACAAAACACCTGTTCATATAGCTACTGTTCATGTATATAACGCAGTGATTGTTTATGTCTCAGGGGACTTCATCTTTTTGTCTCCAGAGATAAACATATACTGTTCAAAGGTTTGGGTAGGGTACGATTTTTTAATATTTTTGAAAGAATTCTCAGATGATCCTTCAGAAATCATTCTAATATGCTGATTTGGTGCTCAAGAAACATTTGTCATTATTATAAATGTTGTGCTGCTTAATATTTTTGTGGAATAATACACTCTAAAAAATGCTGGGTTAAAAACAACCCAAGTTGTGTTGAAAATGGACGAACCCAGCGAATGGGCTGTTTTAACCCAGCGGTTGGGTTAAATGTTTGCCCAACATGCTGGGCAGTTTTATTTAACCCAAATATTGTTTAAAAATTACTATATGGCTGGCTTAAAATGAATCCAAAATAGGTTGGAAATTAAAAATCAGACACAATTACTAGAGGCAACAATAATAATCAAAAGGTGAACATGTATTAATAAGCAATTTAATAAATGTTTATTGTTTAACTATTATTCATTAAACGTATTAATACATATTCATTTATTAAACACATTAATAAATGTTATTTTCCAACATATTTTGGGTTCAATACAGTAATTTTTAAACAATAGTTGGGTTAAATAAACAAACATTTAACCCAACCACTGGGTTAAAACAACCTAGTTACTAGGTTTGTCTATTTTCAACCCAACCTGGGTTGTTTTTAACCCAGCATTTTTTAAAGTGTAGGCTTTTTGGTAAATAGTTTAAAAAGAACAGTATTTATTTGAAGTATAAATCTTTTGTAACCTTAAATGTCTTCACTGTCACTTTTGATTAATTAAATGCATCCTTGCTGAATAAAAGTATTAATATATTACTGACTACAAAGATTAAATGTTAGTATTATATATAGACTTCTTTCAAAAACTTTTTTTTATTTTTTTTTATCTTACTAACCCCAATCTTTTGACCAAAATAACAGACATAACATAAAAGGACACATAACAGAAATGACCTTTGGGTTTTATTTATTAAAGCCATAATTTTTCTAAAGCCTTAACGTGACCTGTCCTTAATAGATTGGTATGTAAGAAACAAACAGCGCCAAGTCCCACAGAACTATAAATAAATACAGTTGGGCACAAAAAATAGTTCTTATTCATAAAATAATCATTTGAGCCAGCATTGCAAACCATACTGAATCCACACTTCTTTAAAGTGGAACCCTGCACAAATGTATTTCAAAAAAGCCAATGAAAACTACATTCTGTGGCTATTGGTTTTGATTAAATGAAAAGTTAAATGACTCAAACACCATGTGCAAGGACAACTCTACTGTCCGTGTTTTGAGTACAGCTATGAACTCCTTGTCCTGCTCTTTTCATTCCCAAACAGTTATGGCTAGTGTGAATACATGCACAGAGATGAACTGGCTTGCGGCGGTCCTGTCAGAATCCTGACACTCCAAAGAGTGTCCAACTCAGTGTTTACACTAGAGGAGCCTCATGTCTTCATCTCACCGGACTGGGAACGACAAAAAAGAGAAATTTATCTGCAAATACACTTCTGAGATTCTTTCAGTCTGCAGAAAGATCATCTAGGGCCACATACACAACTGCTTATGTAAGCAAATGATATTGTGATACACTGTGTCAGCTCGGTTGATGCTCAAATAGCCTTAAGTAGTAATCCTATGGTTGTTTTTTGATCTAGATACATATAATAGCAGCAGATATCTAGATGAGTGTATGATGTACTGTATTTAGTCCCTTCAGTATCACAATACACTAATCCCTTTACTCTCCGGCATAAAAAATCTATTGCATTAAGTTCATTCTTTTCTTTATGGTCATATTGCAATGCAATCACAAAGCACTCATACCATCACCTATGTTTATCGCATTTTTTTCTCCTGCTTCCAAAAAAATAATGCTCTGAACTGGATCTCCATTTTAGAACAAAAGTCCATTTTCCATATATGAAAAAGCTCAACGTTAAGTTTCATTTAATTGAATCTCTATTGAAAAGTGTAAGTGGGGGTTTGTGTTTTATTTATGTGTGTTTTTTCCTCCTCTTCTCCTTTCTTTGTTGCTTCTCTCCGCTCTCTCTGACAAAAGACGCCAGCCTGCCAAGCAGGGCTGCTCTGGGACGAACCTGTCAATCACAGCTGACGGCACCCTGACAACATGTACGTTAAAAATTAAACTAGCTCTCAAAGCCGACGCGTGACAGCCGAGCCTTTGAAAGTGGCTGCAGTGCTCAGCGACAGAAAAGGCAGAACGAGAGAAAAACATACTAAGAAAACAACAGTGTGATGGGAGTAGAGAGAGAGCGAAAGAAGGGAAAAACAAAAGTTAAAAGCACAAAGAATAAGAACCACGTTATTGATGGTGGGAATTTGTGTTATTTCCCTGCCTTTTTTAATTTGATGATCTTCTCTGAGGACCTGCAGGCATTTCCAGGGATGCTGCTGCAAGTCGCTCTTGATTCTTCGGGTCTTTCAAACAATCTCAAAGTTCTAATCAGTTCACCAACTGAGACTCTGCTTCTGCTTACACACACAGTCATGACCCAGACCGGTGTGAGTCTTTCAAATTATTTGAAAGAGATGCAGCTCTTAAAAATGAAAATGACATTTCTGTCATTAATTACTCACCCTCGTGTCGTTCCAAACCCGTAAGACTTTCCTTCATCTTCGGAACACAAATGAAGAGCTTTTTGATGAAATCTGTCCCCCCGTTGACAGCTACGCAACTATCACTTTGACGCTTCAAAAATTTCATAAAGAGAACGTAAAATAATCCATATGAATTGAGCGGTTTAGTCCAAAATTTCTGAAAAGACACAAACACTTTATATGATTGACAGATTGAATTTAGGCTTTTATTCCCATATAAACATTCATCAGCTCACACATCACTTGTGTAAACGGAAGCTCAAGCATGTTTGCTTGACGCGTACGAGAACAAATTAAATTAATTTTTGTTTGTTGCAGCAAGTTTGAGCTTCCACAAGAGGTTTGTTCTCGCGCGTCAACCAAGTTCTGTTTATGTTCGCTGATCGATGTTTATATGTGAATAAAAGCCTAAATTAAATCTGTTCATCTCTTCAGAAAATTGTGACTAAACCGCTCAATTCATATGGATTAGTTTTACAACTTTTTGAAGCATCAAAGTTTCAGCTGTCTATGGAGAGTACAGAAAGCTCTCAGATTTCATAAAAAAAATCTTCATTTGTGTTCCAAAGATGAACAAAAGTCTTACGGGTTTGGAATGACATGATGGTGAGTAATTAATGACAGAATTTTCATTTTTGGGTGAGCTATCCCTTTAAAACAATTATAGCAGATGCATTTATCAAAATAACAGGGATAATGTTTTCAGGCAAACATTTTCTAAGGTAGGAAATAAATCTAAGGACACATGTCTGATTTCCCAAAGCCGTTAAACAGAAAAGCAGAAGAGCATAACCAAAAGAATTAGCTAACTTACTACTCTTACACTTTCAGCAGTATATTTTATGCACAATATGCACATTTTCTCTATGCTTGAAATAACCAGATCACCAAAATTTGGCAGAGCACACTGGCATAGTACATCATAAAATGCGATGCATGACACACGAATAAGCCATAATCACATCTCTTTATATCTCCTTTAAAGTTATGAAAACTGGATTAGAAAAGCAAATATCTTAACTAAGATGTGATCTCTGGAAGCTTGTTTCCGCTACTAAATAAAAAAATTTAAAAGGCAATTATTATCTCACAATTCTCACTTTTTTTCTAGCAATTCTGACTTTTTTTTCTCAGAATGGCGAGATTTAAACTCACAATTGTGAGTTATAAAATCAGAATTGCGTGATATAAAGTCAGAATTGTGTGTTATAAAGTCAGAATTGCGCAATTTCTCGCAAAAGACTTTTTCTCAGAATTAAAAAAAGAAGAAAAGACTGATGTTTTTTCTCAGAAGTAAAAATATCAGTCTTTTTTCCCCTCACAATTGGACACTATAACACGCAATTGCAAGTTTATGGCCCGGTTTCACAGACAGGGCTTAGGCTAAGACATATCTTAAAATCTTAAATATTTTAAGATATGTCAGTGCAAGTTGCTTTCAGTTAAAACAGCTCAAACATGCATTTTGGTCTAGGACTAGCTTAAGCCTTGTCTGTGAAACCGGGGCAAATCTCACAATTCTGACTTTATAACTCGCAATTTTGAGTTTATATCTCGCAATTCTGAGAAAAAAAAAAGTCTGAATTGTGAAATAAAAAGTTGCAATTACCTGTTTTATTTTTTATTTCATGCTTCCATAACCTGGACACCACTCACTGAAATACACATGAAACATTATGAGGTCATGTGACAATGGAGTCAGGTCATGTGACAACAATGTAGCATACTAGCATACTCTTACTATTTCTGCCATAGCTTTTTATTTTTTTTTTAAATATCAATGTTAAATTAAAAATATGTTTTACTGGTTTTGTGTAAAATATTTTTTATTATTGGGAATTGTGGTAAAGAATTGTGATGGAAATGATTTTTGATCTTATTCTCTGTATTTAGATAATTATGATGTAATTTACGCTGTCAGTAGCAGCATTTCTTGAAAATAATGATGAAAAGTGACAACATTAACATGATTGGTGAGACAATAATTGCAGTAAATATTATATTTCTATATTAATCTTTATATATTATTTCCCATGTGTCTATTAAAAAGTTTAACGTACATTTCAAAGCCAGATAACTGGTGGGTGTCCTCTTGTCCGAACATGCAACACGCCAGAATGTTGCAGCACCAAAACAAAAAGCTTTTACATATGTGCATGTGTGCTGTGTGTGCACATATCTTTGTTTGTAAAAGAGAGCGTGTGTATTTGTGTGTATGAATGCCCGCTGTCACTGTGGCTTGTGCTCCAGGTCAGCTCCCTCACAGCAGCTGTTTAAAATGACCTGCGTCTGAGTCTGAGCCCAGCACAGCACCTGCTGCAGCCGATAGGATTTAGAGCACAGAGAGATGACACAGCCAGTAAATACATATCTGTCTGCACACTTCTTCCAGGAATTATTTTACAAATAGAGAGAGAGAGAGAGAGAGAGAGAGAGAGAGAGAGAGAGAGAGCGCGAGAGTGGGGAGCACATTTAAAGCTCTACTACACTCTAGTGGTGTGAAAGGGAAACAGTTTGAATGGTTCAAACGGTGTCCCTGTTGGATGCAGCAGCAGATTGATGTGATTGATTTAGGGATGCACCGAAATGTTTCTGGGATGAAACAATAAATAATAATTAATAACAATAAATTAATAATCAATTAGGTTAATTAATCAAATTTATTTAATAATAAACACTCAAATAGCTAAAACTGAGTTGTACAAACATTTAAATTGCACATAAGGCTTTTAAATAACAGAATTGTTTCTACTCCAGTTTGTTGGCGAAATATATACATTTAAACGACAATAAACTGTCTGTAATAGCCTAACTTGTTTTTATGACAGATTTATTCAAGCATAGGCTACATTAAATAATGAAGACATCCCTAACAGTTTAAGTAAAAATATAACAAATATAGGTAGGCATATGTAATACAGTGAATATATTTAGCACAATGCTCTTCTCTAGAGTTATTTTTGTTCTAACTAATGAGTTTATGGACATTGTATAGCTTTTTTTGAGGTAAATGGGACGTTAAGTGACATTGTATACCCTACAAGCTGTTTTGTTGATGTCTTTCCTGGTTCAAACACGGAAAGCGATTACATGAGACAGGATTCATTTTGGTAAGTTGTAATGTATCTTTCAACATACCTTATGGTGTTCACACATGTTTATTTCGTGCTGTAACTAGTAGTAAAGAGGAGATGATCGCTTGATCCGCGCTGCCGCTAGAACTAAGGCGGTTATAGTGATCTATGTCACGTCATATTAAAGAGCGCCAAAATTGTTTGAATTTCGTATTAAATCGACTATTTTTTTAAGTTGATACTTTGCTTCATATTAAAACTAACAAAGCACAACATTTTTTGCAATTATTGGATGGCAGGCACGCTACAAATGTTTAGTGAAGTTTTAAATGACTTTAGATTTAAGAAACCATACCGATTAGAATCGAGAAATGAATATTGTCAAGTGTCCACACAGCTGACATGTTTAGGCTAACTGTTGTAGCTTAGGGTATCCATGTTGTGTGCACGAAATAGACGCTGAACACAACATGCCATCAGAGAATTAAACATCTCAGTCCCTGATTTCGGCCCTCCAAAACCATTTAAATAGTTGTTTAGGCCTAAAATGTTCGGTAGCCGAAATTTCGTTGTATCCATAGTTTTAATAATTTCTTATTATTTAGTCATTATAGGCTATTCTTCTTCTAACTTTCCAAAATTCATTATCTGCGTAGCTAAATGATCTACAACAACGTCAATATTACCTCACATGTCTCTCATACAAACACAATGTAGGCTAATACAACGAAATACAATACTTTGCCAGGTCACTAACTCAGTAAAGATGTTTGCAGTAATATTTCAAATTAAAAATAAAATCAAAACAAAAATTATATTATATTAATTAATATTATATTATATTATATTATATATGGGGAATTCGGGTTGATTGGGACACTTTTTCCAAGTCATCTCAATGGCAAAAAGTGTCCCAATCACCCTGAATTCACCCCTATATATTGCAACAAGAAAACCGACAGAAATTGTAAAGCATACTTAAATGAGATGCTCCAGACTTTATTTTTGTATCATTATTATTAGTTGTTGTGCAGTTATCATTTTGCCACACAATGCCATTCTAATTTAACCAGACTGAAGGCATTTGAATAGAGTTTGGATGAAAATTGTGTAGCACGTTTGGGCGTTAAAAGGAGGGTAAACAGTTTCATCTGTACAGTTTCATCATTATCGATATGGGGACGAGCCACACACCCCATTAAGCGTCCTCCTGTGTATTATTAATGTGATGCATATGGTTTTTCAAACACTCCTTGAGAGATATGGTGCACCAGCACGAAGGTGAACAAAACATTTTATTTCAAACGCTACTTCATTTCAAACCACTCAAAAGGAATTTCACACTGCTCTCTATTTTCTTTTATTTCTTCATGCCTTCACTTGCTCCCATATGAATGCCCTATTTTTCTTCAAGCCTTCCGCTGCTCATAAAAACTGCTGCGTCCCTTTGAAATAAACAGTGTTATTTATTGCTGGTTACAAAGCAGAGTGGCATCTTCCACTACCAGATAGCATATTTTTATGTAGGCCTACTCGTGTGCGCCTACAATCAGAAAGTTAGTAATGATAATTAACAATGGCACCCGTCCCTTATCAATATGTAACCACAAAAAATGGTTAGAATAAGACTGTCTTACATTTGTTTGACAGGAGCACTTGAGCTGAATGAACTAGGCCTATATAAAAGCTGATGATCATTTGAAATGTTCTAAAGGGCAAGAACATCGACTGAAAGGAATTTGCATGATCAATGTCACAGATTTGTTTAATTAGTGATTTTTGAATATATAAATTCTAAATCCCAGATTTTCAACGTGGACTCAGTGGACTTTTAGACCCCACTGTACAGCATAATTCTGCTTTTGTATCATTTAAATCAGACATGATTTCAAAATATTGTCATTGTTACAACTAAGGAACTGAACCAGCTTCTTGGCTATACGTTAATTTGACAAAGAAAGCGAGCAAGAAAGAGAGAAGCCTTAAAACTGTGATTATCCTGAGTGGCTTGGTTCGGCAGTGATACCTGCTGGGACACAAGCGCAGGGCTTCTAAATAAATTGCAAGTGGCCTTGGGCAAAGAGAAGAACTGTCTTTTGATCTCTTTTACGAGTGAACGAAGAGAATTTGCAGGCTGTCAATCAAACTCATAAGTCTTCTGAACAATGGGAACGACCTTTATCTATCTATCTTTTTTTTTTTCTTTTATATAAATCACACATTTCATTATGACAATGCTCTCTCTCTCTCTCCAGTCGAGAGCCGCACGATCAATAATTGATATGGAGTGGTACGGCCGACTTTCCTCTTTTCTTTTGGAGCCCTTGTCACTAACTGTTGTCAGAACACATTTGCTTTGATGCCAAATTTGAAGAAGCAAAAAAATGGCATCATATGTGATTATATATTTAAGGCTGTAAGGTTGGGGTAGATCGGCAGCTCCTTTTCCCCGTGTGTTCAAGGCGCTCTATTGAAGTTGCTTGTGTTGTTGCCAGCCTCTGCCTTAAACACACGGATGCATTGTAAGGAGATTCCTGCTTCTAAAAGAGGAGATGAAAAGATCTGAGTTTTTTTTGTCATGTGTCAGTAAACACAGAGAGTGTTTTAAGATGAGGGCAGATCACACAAAAGAAACTTACTCTTTAAACTCTGAGCCATGGGACGGGATGGGACGTTGGGGGAAACGTCACATGAGAGGGTTGTCTTTACCTGGACCGCGTGGGGAAGACAAACCCAGTGATGCATACTCATGTTTGCATGTGTGCAATGAGGTTAAAGGCCCTATTTTTTAATAATGCAGCATCACTTCTGTAAAAATATAGTAAATAATGTTTGTAAATAAGCACATTCCATATCAAGTTAATTTTTGAATACTCTAAAAATGCTGGGTTAAAAACAACCCAAGTTGGGTTAAATATGGACAAACCCAACAATTGGGTTGTTCTGACCCAGCGGTTGGGTTAAATGTTTGACTCAACCTGCTGGGTAGTTTTATTTAACTCATTTATTAAAAATTATTATACGGCTGGCTTAAAATGAACCCCAAATAGGTTGGAAATTAAAAATCAGACATAACTACTAGAGGCAACAGTATCAAAAGGTGAACATTTATTAATAATCAATTAAATAATTGTTTATTATTTAATTATTATTTATTAAACATATTAATAAATGTTAATTTCCAAACTATTTGGGGTTCATTTTAAGCAAGCAATTTTGTAATTTTTAAACAATAGTTGAGTTAAATAAAACTACCCAGCAGGTTGGGTCAAAACAACCCAATCACTGGGTTTGTCCATATTTAACCCAACTTGGCTTAATTTTAACCCAGCATTTTTAGAGTGAATAACACATAAAATAATATATAAAAATACATATAAATGTTGAAGTAGGCTTGTTGAAAATCATAAAATAATTTCAGGAATTCTCATTAGCTACACAACATTACAAAATTATTCCATGTTAGATCAAATTACATTAAAATCATCCTTTAGATGTTGCAAGAAATTGCCACATGGATCAGGACAGATTTGCACTTAATATTGACAAACAGGTGTTTGGAAAAGTTCTGTGATGGTTTTAATTTTATTTAGTGTTTTGAGTAGATTTCTTCCTCTTTTTTTTTTTTTCTTTTTTTTTAAAGGCTTAAAAAATATGTTACCCTGCTGTTAAAAAATTTGGGGATTTTTATTTTATTTTATTTTTAATTAATACTTTTATTCAGCAAAGATGGATTAAATTGATTAAACACATTTACTGTATAATGTTACATACAAACAAATGATTATTTTGATGATTAATGATTATTTTACCACAAAATGTGTTGATCCATCAGTGTTCAATAAAAACATATATATATATTTTTTTTCTGCAATCATGCACTATGGGAGTAGTGACAAGTAAATTTTCCTTTGGCACACCTTAAAATCTCTTTTATTGTATTTTCGATCAAATAAATGCAGCCTGGATGAGTATAAGAGATTTCTTTCAAAAACATTATAGTGTACATTTTAAAAAATAACATGTTGGGTCTAAACTGGGGCTAAAGTCATTATTAAAAGAAAAAAGTTTTATGAAACACCCAAGAGAGTGTAGCGAAGGAGAGAGAGAGAGACAAAACTGCATGTAAACAAAGTATAAACTAAATAATAACCACATCTGAATGGCTTCAGAAGCGCCCCCAATCCCTCCATTATTCAGTGTATATTCCACCACTATTTCCTCTTTTAATTATCCTCCAAAAGAAAAGATGGAGCACATCAGACACATCTCCACAAAGCCATCCCTGGCACGCTCTCAGAGTGGCCGGCAAGCGTAGGCAGCGTCTGGCGAAGCCGATAGCGAGGCTTGTGCACTGGCAGGGACAGACAGGGCCCGTCTGCAGCTCTGCACAACAACAGGAGGATGATCTCTCAGCAAAAGGGCCCTTGTCTTCCTCCCCCTCACACAGGAGGCTTTGGCTCACCCAGCCACATCACACTGTCTCCGACAGCAGATTAAGGCCCGTTCGTAGAAACCCGCACGACTAATGAAGAGAAGCGGCAGCTGCCATTCACTAGGGCAGAGCTTTTGTCCTAGAACCATAAAGTACTTGAAATTACACATTTTCTTTATAAGAACCCGCACTGATGGCTTCTTTAAATACTCTGCAAAGTCCACTGCATATTGTCTTCAACCCCTGAAATAATAAAAATGAATTATGTTTACTTGGGTGCTGTGTGCTGCCTAATTCTAGATTATACAATTCCAATTTAATGCCATAATCAAGAAGCTAACAGTGTATTTGTTTGCCATTTTGTCTTTTTTTAAGACATTTGCAATAAAAGAGTCTTCTTGGCCTTAACTGTAATGTCACTAAATTAAACCATAACCATTTTTGTCTATAACCAAGTTTTCAGATGAACCAAAAGTTCATGGTTACCTGGTTAGGTCCAAAAGACCACACTGAAACCTGGAAATAACAATATATATATATATATATTATTAGAAAATATTCAAGATGCTGCACTATTTCTAAGTCACTGAATAAATAAGTAAATTTGTCACACTGATTATGCAAACTTTGTACTACGCAACATGTTCTTTGGATCATTTTCATGCTGGAGAACATGATCATCAGGTTTTGCAAACTTGTGGAGTGGAGTACTGCTTCTATTAAAGGATTAGTTCACTTCAGAATTAAAATTTCTCGAAAATTTACTAACTCTTATGTCATCCAAGGTGTTTGTCTTTCTTTCTTCAGTTGAAAAGAAATTAAGGTTTTTGAGGAAAACATTCCAGGATTTTTCTCCATATAGTATAGGGTTCAGCTTCAAAGGCCTCTACACAATCCCAGCTGAGGAATAAGGGTCTTGTCTAGCGAAATGATCTGTCATTTTCTAAAAAAACATACAAATTTATATACTTTTTAACCACAAATGCTTGTCTTGCACTAGCTCTGCGATGTGCCACGCATTACATAATCACGTTGGAAAGGTCACGCGTGATGTAGGCAGAAGTACCACGGAAATCTCCTCCAACTTCAAAATCGTCCGACATCGTTTTACCTTTTTTTTGTAAAGGGCGTCTTTACACGTTCGCTTTGTAAACATTTGCTCAGTATTTCCGCCTATGTCACGTGTGACCTTTCCAACATGATTACGTAATGCATGGCACATCGCAGAGCTAGTGCAAGATGAGCATTTGTGGTTAAAAAGTATAGAAATTTTTATTTTTTTTAAGAAAATGACTGATCATTTTGCTAGACAAGACCCCTATTCCTCGTCTGGGATCGTGTAGAGCCCTTTGAAGCTGCACTGAAACTGCAATTTGGACCTTCAACCCGTTGTGAAGTCCACTATATGGAGAAAAATCCTGAAATGTTTTCCTCTTTTCAACTGGAGAATGAAAGACATAAACATCTTGGATAACATGGGGGTGAGTAAATTATCAGGAAATTTTAATTCTGAAATGAACTAAGAAATTTTCAAATTCATGTTAACTAAACTTTTCACCAAATTTTCATGCTCTTAATAAAATTATTAACAAGAAAAAAATGCATAAAATTAAAAAATGTAAAATACAACTATTTTCTCAAGTTAGACCAGATGAAATTTGTGTATTTTGCACATTTTATCACCTCACAATAAAAAGAAAACACTGTACTGTTGATCTCTGCCTGTGTCCAGAGCAATTCTCTCCATTTCTCTCTCTCTCTCTCCCCGTCTCTCTCAACCAGAGAGGCAGCAAAAGATCTTAAGTGTTGGCTTTTTGTTCTCCAGGGGGAACCAAGAGAGAAAGCTTGGGCTTATTTGAAGTATTCCGCCCCGTGTGGGGAGGAAATGTCTTGTAGTGCTTTCAAGATTACTATTTGCAAGCCTGTGATGTGAGAGAACCATTCCTGTAGTGCAGAGTACATGTGGTACAGTAATCGCTAACTAAGCCAAAAAAAAAAAAAAAAGGTGAAAAGAGGAGGAGACAGAAAAAAAAAGTTAGATTAAAAGACCATTCCTCACAAAATATATAACACTAATGAATCATTTACAAAATAGGGTCCAAAAATCTGATTTTTGTATGATTTTTGTTTTACAAAATATATTTTTAGACAGTTTTTATACAAATTACAGTAGGCTATACTAGTATAAAAATTAGTGAAAAAGTTCAAATGAATTTCAGAATTTCTTAGTATTTGGTATTAGTATTTTGTCCAACTTTTGCTTTAATGACTACCTCTACAAGTTTGTGTAAAATAATAATAGTTAGTTAATGAGGTAAAATGATCAATGTCACAATTTTCTTATAAGTCGATTGATCTAGAAATAGCACAGAATCTTATTCATTTATTACTTTATTTTAATCATCCTCTTTGTCATAATGTGTCTTTGCTTTAATTTTTCAAAATCCTTTTTGTTTATCTCCTGGTTTAAAATAGATTTTCACTGTGGTCTCAAACTTGAATCAGTCTTTAGAATTTCTAAAGAGATCTGACACATTAATAATGTTTGTGACTGTCAGCTCAAGCCATTGACAGATAAAGAAACAAAGCTCTAACTACAACTTCTCTCACTCTCTGAGCTGTGTTTTAAAACAATGCCAGAGTGGCTATCAAAGAACAGTGTGGCTATTGTTTTACAAAAGCAGTCTTTCTCTGGAGTAAAACCAGCAAAAAACAATACACAAAACAGAGCATTGCTCCTCATCTTGATGAAAGGAGAGATGAGGGGAGCTTTGAAAAGAATAGAAACACAAGGCCAACTCTCTTTGGCCTTTTGCCTGTCAGCTGAGGGGTTTGCTTACATGCCAGAGTCTACTGTCCTAGAGTTGAAACAAACATCACAAAATAATACAAACACGTACACATGAAATGAATGACCCACCTCAACACAGCCTTATGAAGGCCTTGCATCAGAGTGGCTCTTCGGGCTATGGAAGCAAAAGAAGGCAACATATTGTCGGAGGTTATGTCAACACATTCCAGAACAATCAATAGTGTCAGAATCACTTAGATGAGTACGCCTGAAAATGCACACGGCAGGAAAAATAGACACCAGATGTACTATAATGTGTGCTGTGATGAAATCACTCTCAAATGCTCTGTGATGCCAGTATTTGAAAATAAATAATTCAATAAAAATCTCCAGACCAAATGGTTGACAAAATGTCTGTCAAGCTGGTTTGCCTCAGTCTAAACAGAATGTGACAGTTGTGTTTCCCTGTAATTGCATATTTGATTATGACATCAAAAAACAAAGCTATAGAGAACAACTTCTACCATATAGGGATTTCAAAAACCTGTGATGAACGTTTGCTTTATCTGCAGTCGCGACACATTTTAAAATAGGTGTGCAGATATGTACAAAAGGAAGGGAAATGTGAAGCAGGGGAAATTCAAATGTTTTCAAACTTACTGATGTCAAGACCCATTAAATATATTAAATGTTTTAAATTAAATTCTTTGCTAAATTAAATAATTGGCTTTCATATTATAATAATACTAGGGCTGCAATTAATGATTATTTTGATAATCGATTAGTTGGCCGATTATTTCTTCGATTAATTGGATAAAAAGACCATTTTCTTTTTTATTTTATTTTATTGACAAAACACACTATTCCACATCCTGCCCAATGCTGTCCTTCAAACAAACGTACAAACTGAATGCTATGAAAACATATAGTGAATATATCTAGGCCTATGCTATATGCAAAAGCGCTATAAAGTAAAAGGACAGTTTAAATCCCTACATTAAAAATGAAAATAATTATAAAAATCACAAACTCAGTGTTAACAAATAAGAGGAATGATCTGCATGAACACACACATTCACTCTGGACACAGTAATCGATTACTGTCGTTCCTTTATCCTGTAGGCTAAACATAAGAAACGTCTTATATTTATATTCAATTACACGCAGTTTTCCCTTTACAGATACCACTCTCATAAAATACTTGAAAACATGTTGACTTTTAAACCTAAATTTAACGTCCAACAACAGATATTTCAGCAAAATGATTATTTTTGCTCTGAATTTCAATTGTCTCGCTCTCTAATGCATCCCGTCTGTTCGACGCCCATGCGCGCACCAGCGCTCAATCAGTAAAGATTTAAGTTTAACGCAAATTGTCAGGACGAGCCTTTATGCAAAATGGAAATACTCGCGTGAATTTGTAACACTTACAGATAAGGATATAACCGTAAAATTAAAGTTTTGCGCTGAGGAAACATATCACAGATCTGTCAAAGCGCCTGACAGGGCAAGTCATGTCATTACGCTAATGCATTAGCTTGAAGCTAAGCTATTCTCATGTTTTGGGCAGCTTGGTTCACGTACCTTTGCCGCATAGCTCACTCTGTTTCCTCCACTATTTTTGGATGCATTTTGCCCATAGAAATGCATTATTCAGTGCTGTAATTTGACACGAATGGCGGAAGTCTTCCGTGTACAGTGGGCAGACGCGATTAATCGAATCGTTGTTGACGATTTTCAGCGATTATTTAATCTATTATTAACAATTTTATCGATTAGTTGTTGCAGCCCTAAATAATACAAATTGTTTAAATATTAAACATATTTAATTAATATCTTAGGTGGCCATGTTCCCAGGTGAAAAAAAGTGCATTTCAATAATGTAGCCTAGCCTACTTAGTGCTCTATTTTCGAGCAATAATTTTGTACTTAATATACTAAAAATTCTTCTTTAGTACTTTAGAATGTTAAGAACATCTAAGTGTACTCAACTTTATCTCTGTATTTAAAAATGTATTTAGTTAAGTGTAGCCTACTATTGGTGGTAACTAAATACATTTTTTAAATACAGAGATATTAAAAGCACATTTTAGTTCATATTTCATGGTGTCTCAAAATAGCACAGTTGAGTACACTTAGATGTTCTTAATATTATCTTAAGAAGTACTAAAGAAGAATTTTTAGTATATTAAGTACAAAATTAGTGTGTAAAAATAGAGCACTTTAAGTACATTATAGAAACTTTTTTTTCACCTGGGTTCATCTTCTCAAACCCCCTTGTGGCCGCCCTTTGAAAACCTTCCGTTTAAGGGGTTACCTAAAGGTAGCCTAACTTTGATTTAAATCAAATGAAACCTGTACACTCAGTTAAAATTGTTTACATGCCATTTTTACTACACATTGTGCCATATACAGAAAGGCCTGTTATGGTACCTCCTGATCCTTTTGTGGCCCGTTGTGAAAAGAGCACATCACCAGGTCATGGGTGAACAAGGCTTGGTGTGCGGGTAAGGCTCATGAGGTGAGGGGAATTTGTATAGGTAAACTCTAGCATTCGGGAATAATGGGAGTGTGGCTTTAGTTGTTTTTAGAGAAATGAATAATGGGAAAGGTCTGTGACGTTTTCAAAGGTAAACTCTAGTCTCTGTGACGTGCCTCTGGCAGCAGCATGTATACATTTGTAGAAGAGTATAAAAGGTCCACCAGGACCTCTATGACAGTACGGCAGAACGGCACGGACATCCTGCTCTGCAAGCATGGGAAAGGTAGGCGCTGATAGTGGTACCTTCTAGTTAGAGTGACACTGGCTGTTTAAAATTGCTATTCGCATAATATAGTATTTGGTTTTATGCCACAACAGACTCCACAAGTGCATCTCAAATTATATAAAGGGACATTATTATTGACTAGAATAGTAACTCTATTCAAAATACTATTTTATTTGAATGTATATATTACAAATTGATGAAATCCCTAGCTCATGGTTTTTCATGACTTGACTATAACCCATAACACAGCTTTATATGTTATTGTCACCCACAGCCAAAAATAAGATAATTTAAAAAAAAAATGACATATATACAATATCTAAGACTGGACAAAATGAATCAGGATATTCACTCAAACACATAACTTAGATCATTTCTCTGATCCCTGAACACCGTTTCTACCTCCTGTGCCTGCTGAAATCACTGTCTTTCTGTCATCAGATCATCTTTTACGAAGGCCGCAACTTCCAGGGGCGCTCCTATGAGTGCTCCTCTGACTGCTATGACACCTACAGTCACTTCAACTGCTGCAACTCCATCCGGGTTATGGGGGGTCATTGGGTGGCCTACGAGAAGCCCAACTATATGGGGTATCAGTACATCCTGGGCCGTGGGGAGTATCCTGACTTTCACCACTGGATGGGCTTCAACAATTGTATCAGATCTTGTCAGATGTTCCCCCCAGTAAGTCAATCAAACTGATGGGTTTTATTTCACACGGTTAGACACCTTTAAAAAAAAAAGCAACGTCAATCAACGAGCCCTTTGAAGTAATTCATATATGCAGGGAAAAAACAGGTTCACAGGTCCACCAGGAGATTTAGGTATTTGAAATGGAGCAAGACACACTCCAATGACTGCGCAGCTCATCATAATTCCATTCATCTCTGTTTTTGGCAGTGGAAGAATCATGACACTGTCACTAGAGTTTGTTCGACAAAAATGACTAAACGTCTACTTGAAAATCTTTGAAACAGCAGTACAGCAGGAAGTCATGTTCAAAGGCTCTGTCTCAACAGCGACATGAAGAATTCAGAGTTTTGCCTCCCTAAAGTTCTGACAACTGGTCTTTCAAATGTGTCTGCATTGCCCTGATTATTGATTCCTCTAAAGCCTAACTGCTGTTTTTTTCCCCACACAACAGTACAGAGGAGCCTACCGCATGAGAATCTACAACAGGCCTGATATGTACGGACACATGATGGAGTTCACAGACGATTGCCCCAATGTCTACGACCGTTTTGGCCACCACGGCATCTACTCCTGTAACTGTATGGAGGGCTTCTGGATCTTTTACGAGCACCCCAACTACAGAGGCCGTCAGTATTTCCTGAGGCCCGGAGAGTACAGAGCCTGCATGGACTGGGGTTGCATGAATCCCATGATTGGCTCCTTTAGGAGAATGAGGAGCAGTTTAATGTAAAAGCGGTCCTTTTTTATTCCCATTAAAGACATTAAAACTATTTAAAACAGTTCTTGCATGCTGTCTTTTCTTCAATACATTTTGAATTACTATGTAGCGAAGGAAACAAAGTTTGTTCAGCTTGCCATTTCTCTTTCAAATAAGGATCCATTGATCCGCTGCCCAATACACATCAAAATAAAGATTGCAATTTCAAGCCAAACTCAACTTTATAAATCTGACATGGTTGAAGAATTCATTTTAATCTCATTCCAAACCATAAAACAAGCTAATAAAAAAAAGAACTGAGGACAATTTCAATTAAATCTGGTTTAAAGCAACTCATATCCCAATTTCATATTAACATTTATCCTCAATTATGTGTCCTGCTAGTTCATGGCATTTACATATAAAGCCCTGGAGCAACTAAAAGCAGAGTTTGCAAATTTTTTGTCAAGCACTGAAAAGTGCAGTGGTGCTGTCTTTGGAGAGGGATAGAGAGAGAAAAAAAGCAAAGACACAAAGGGTGTGCATGCTGGCAGATCTACAGTCGCATTTACTCTATAGAACACATTGTGCTGACCAGACAGAGTTTTGTGAGTCACACACAAAGCCCTGATCCATGCTGGGTCTATAAAGAGGTCCTGACCTCAGAAATGGTTTGGTCTGCTCAGAGAACAGTCACAATGGGCAAGGTAAGTGACCAAATTGTGTCTGTAAATTATACCGATCTAAACTAAAAGCAGGCTTTTAACTCTTCAAAACATATACGTATGAAAATATAGAACAGCTAACATTTTTTGTAATCAAAGTGAAGGAAATATTTTTGTAAAACAAGTTTATGATAAAATAACTGAAGCACTGAATTTAAAAAAGACATTTTGTTTCACTTTGAGTTAGTAATTTGAGTTATATTCATACATGCTTGTATTTTATGGGCAAAATAATGGACTGCAATGTGAATTCAGCTTTGCTTACATTGGTAATGATCTTTACTGTACCCATCATATTCTGTTACAAAATAACTTGGTGCCCAGCATACCATGATTCCTACAATGAAGTGCGAAGGAAACAAAAACCTAGACTGCTTTTAGCCTAAGATAGTCCTGTTTGAGGTTAAATCTGCACATTGCAGACTTTTGTTAAATACAGAGGACAGAAATATAAACTGACAGGCCATAAAATTACTTGTAAAAATACTTATATTGAAAAGAAAGTTTCAGCATTTCTATAGCTAGGCTATATCAAAATCTGATAATAATGAAACTGCAAATTTAAAATGTACCTGCAATCCTGTATTTGTCTTTCATTATAACATCCAACAGATTACTTTCTTTGAAGACAAAAGCTTCCAGGGCCGTCACTATGAGTGTACTGGAGACTGTGCTGACATGCAGTCCCACTTTTCTCGCTGCAACTCCATCCGAGTAGACAGTGGATGCTGGGTGGCCTACGAGAAGCCCAACTATGGTGGATATCAGTACATGCTTTTCAAGGGTGAATACCCTGATTTCCAGCACTGGGCTGGATTCAACGACTGCATTCGTTCCTGCCGCATGGTTCCTCCCGTGAGTTTTTACAGAATGATCAGTATTAGTAGAAAACAGTATTAAAAAGTACTTTTCTTATTGCATCAAAATGTTAGAGGTTAAGCTATGTTGAGAGAAACTAGCTCACCAAAAATAATGATTGTTCTTTGAGTATTTTTTAAATACAATCTTTTTTTTTTTTGAGATTGTTCTTTAAAGATTTAGATGTTTACTCTGTTTATATGATGTTCTTAATAATAATATATATATAACAAACAGGTTTCCCAATCACTTGGTTTGCCATTGGTCTGCCAAACAGAATAGATCCCGCCCCAAACTCAAGCTATTGGCTGATCCAACATTGCCATGTCAGGCTGATCAATCAGAGCAATGCTTTTAATTTTTGGAGGGAATTAAGTTACAAATGCATAAACAGTAGAAAATGATTTCACCTTTAAACAACTTTTTTATATAACACTGGTCATTTTGTTGCATTATTTTCCTATTATCAATGTAAAGCTGCTTTGAAATAATCTGTATTGTAAAAAGCACTATATAAATAAAGGTGACTGGTTGTTCCTTCCTCAGTACACTGGAAACTACAGGATGAAGATCTTTGAGCGCTTCGACTTCGGTGGTCAGGCAATGGAGCTGAATGAAGATTGCCCTGATCTGCGTCAACGATTCCACAATGGAGACGTCTCTTCAGCCAATGTCATGGAGGGCTACTGGATCCTCCATGAGCACCCCAACTACACTGGCCGCCAGTTCTTCCTGCGTCCTGGCGAATACAGGAGGCACGTCGAGTGGGGCAGTCCAAGTCCTACCATGGGCTCCCTGCGACGTGTGACTGACCTCAACTGAAGATCCGAATCACGCAACCACCTCTCCCAGTGTGTCAACAGCACTGCCTGTCCATGCAGCGACTATGTCTAACTTTCAATCACCTCGAGGTGGTCATGCTGAATGTATTTGTGATGCTTGCTGTAATCCGGCACAAGTGCCGTTTAGCCTCGCTTAAGTAGGGCTATCTGTCTTCTTTAGCACTGTTGACCGAGCAAACTGTGTATTTTATCAGCACCCTTTCCTTCCCAATTACAACTGGAAATAAAGGAAAAATTTATTAAAATCAAACAAATGACATTTGTACAGTCTGAATGCAATGCAGTGAATGAAAACACCTCAAAACGTTGACGTACGAGTATACGTCCATTGTCTTGATCACGCATGAAGCCATCTTGTGCCCAAGAGACAAAAGAAAATTATTAAGGAAACTGGCTTGTTCTTTGAACTGAGTTATTAAGGAACAAAAAAAGGGGTATCTGAGGATGGGAGAGCAGAAGACTTTTATAAGATCACATGATGTCTAGCAGACGCTTTGGGCCCTTGAAAGATGCCCCATATTAGCAGCACATCATAGGGCAACGCTGACTCAAAAAGGAAAAGTCAAAGTGGCCTGGTCTTAGCCCCAAGCATGCAGCTCTCTCAGAACACAAAACAAAACTAAGTCCATATCTAAGTTCATGCATTTTTCATAAGGTATGGATACTGAGGCCTTTCAGAGATAAATATCAATTATTGAAATTTTTAATTAGAAGCCCATAATTGGCAAAGATACAAATGAATAAATAACTTTGACGATTAATTATAGATTTGAAAAAATTAGGCTCTGCAGGGAGCACGTTTGAATCTCTAAAGATCAAGGAAACACAAGAAATATGAGTTTTCGCCTCAAGTAATGTTCAATTAAAGCTGTACTGACTGTGAAGGTCCGATGGTTTGCCATGAGACCGGTTCTTTTAAATTTCACTTCCATATGCTCTAAACTCTCGAATTAGACCTTGACATCATGCGCAGGTTGATGTAATACCAAATCAAGAATTATTTAAGAGTCATAATTTCGACATCATAAAACTGCACTGACTAAATTCACCTGAAAGTACAATTTTAGGGTCAATGCTCATGTTACTTTACAAAAAGTGATCTTATTTGAAAATAAGCATAACAACCTTTGTTTCACATGTTAGTTATAATTATGCTTTTTTACGGCTGCACCTGTATTTTTGTCTCCTGTTTTGGCAGTAACACTCTCCTCATTTGAGCATTTTTTAACCTCTTTCATCCAAAACAGTCATTGATCATAGATCTTACACAGTAAAGTTGGAACACAATAACACATGAATGAGACTCTGTTTCTCTTCATCTCTGGATCTTTTTAGTTCCTGATGAAGGCTTATTGAGGCATAAACCACATATTTTGGAGAATAAAAAGAATTCATAAGTCAAAAGGCACTGGCACTTTCATGGCAAGCCTCAGTCTTCTTGCAGTCTCTTCTTTCCTAATAGCAACATAATTAATCCTCTGTAGTATTGTTTTCACTCTTCCATGTCCCACTTAGTGCTTGGCAAGTCTCCCTCTCCCTACAGAACAGCCTCTTGATGTTTCCCACACTGAACTGCACTTAAGAAAGATTATTAATCAAGTTCAAAATGGCCCCAATACTTGTCGGCTTCCTCCCTAAATCTCTTCCCAAACATCTTTCAGGTACAAATTAAACTTTCAGGTCTTTATCAGAAGCATCAAATGTATCCAGAACATTTTGAAAGTACAAAAAAGAAATTTATTCTACATACAAAAATTGTGAACATCTTTAGAACACTCTTCTCACCATAAGCATCACTATTTTGTGGAGCGTTACAGCACTTTTAAATACACATAACAAGGCCTTCTGTAGCAGTTCAGGACAAAGGCTGTCTGTCTCAGGTGATTTTTACAGCAGTAACAGGAAAATGTCTACAGATCTGCACATTATTCATTATCAAAAAGCAATTAACATACAAAAAATGAAAATGAGAGAAGAACAGGAAAATTATGTTTTTCCTTTGTTTTCTTTTCAATAAAAGCAACTGACACAGACCAAGCAGTGGGGAAATATATTGTTTCAATAATAATACAGCTTTCTTATGTTGTATCTGAGCAGCACTATGCCACATGAAAAAGATTCTTTCCCTATTAAATGTGAAGTTATGTGTACACAATATGCTATAAATAAACACCAATTTTTTTAATGCTCTTCATGAAATTTCATTTTGAAATTGCTACTGGATTTCACATATTAAATATTACATAAATATAACATTGGCAGTTCGGGGAGGTCTCTTTTCATTAACTCAGTACTGGGGTATAATTGTATGGAAGCTTGTTTCCGCCACTAAATAAAAAATAAAAAGGTAATTGCGACTTTTTATCTCACAATTCTGACTTTTTTCCTCACAACTGCGAGTTTATATCTCACAATTCTGACTTCTTTTCTCAATATTGTGAGATATAAAGTCGCAATTGCGAGTTATGTCAAATTTGAGAGATATAAACTCACATATGCACGAAATAAAGGCAGAATTGCGAGTTATAAACTCACAATTGTGGGATATAAACTAGCAAATGCTAGATATAAAGTCAGAGTTGCAAAATATAAACTCCCAATTCTGACTTTTTTTCTCGCAATTGCATGTTTATACAGTATCTCGCAATTCTGACTTATTTTCTCAAATGCGAGTTATAAAATCCAATTCTGAGGGGAAAAAAGACTGACTCAGAATTGCGAGTTTATATCTCACAATTTTGACTTTGTAACTAGCAAATGTGTTATAAAGTCAGAATTACAATATATAAATTCACAATTCTGAGAAAAAAAGTCAGAATTGCGAGTTTACATTGTGCAATTCTGACTTTATAACACGCAATTGCATGTTATAAAGTCAGAATTGTGAGATATAAACTTGCAATTGCATGAAAAAAGTCAGAATAGAAAAAAGTCGCATTTACTTTTTTTATTTTTATTCAGTGGTGGAAACAAGCTTCCACAGAATTGTCATATTTGCCATGATCAAGTAATATGTTTCACTACTCAAAGAAACAATACAATGCACAAATAATAACAAAAATTACAACATAAACAAGAAGATGGATCAATGCTTTAAACAAAATCCCTTATCTGTCTATAACCTTTCATGTGTTTTCATAGCTTTAAGTTCAACTGGTTCATTCTGAGAACAGGAAACAAGTGAAGGCTCTTTGGCCCTTGAGACAGTCCAAATTAAGGGACAAACAATGAAAAATTTGCTATAAAGACTCTTAAATTTATGGGATTACTGAACAGCTCTCCATCCACAAATGATTTTCAATGCATTCACACTTACTCCAAATATACTGCCTGATGGGAGTCTTTAAATGGGTGAGATTTACTTAAAGACTCTAGCTGGTGGTTCTGCGTCCAGGAAGAATCTGCGCCACCGGAAGATTCTCGTGTAGATATGTCATGCTGCCCTGCTCAGAGAAGTCTGCAGCTGTGTGGCCTTCGCCCCGTAAGACCCACTTGGAAGTGAGAAGTCCTTCCAACCCCACAGGCCCACGGGCATGAATACGGGCCGTGCTGATGCCAACCTCTGCACCTACAAAGCACCACAGGGTCATTATGTGATTATAAGGGAAATATTTAAATAATTAAGTGTTTGGGGGGGAAAAGGGAAAGAGACACCTACCAAGACCAAAACGATATCCATCAGCAAACCGTGAACTAGCATTCCAGAAGACACAGGCACTATCCAATTGCTGAAGAAACTGCTCTGCTGTGTCCTCTACACAGAATATGTGAAAGATAATTCATTAAATATGTTTTTAAAATTAGATGTGAATGCGTGAAGCAGCAACAACCTTTCCACCAGATGGCACTACAGCACTGCTTTTCTGTTCACAGCACATCATTTAAAGCTGAAGCATGTCTTTTTTTGATACTTTATTAACTTTAACAACACAGCTTGTAACTTTAATATTAACTCACTTAAGTGTCTAGATTCATGGTACATGATTATCCACCACTATAGGACAGGTGAATGTTCAGCCTTACCGTTTTCCGTGACAATAACATCAGTGTGGGAACTGCCGTATTTATGGATGTGATCAATAGCCTCCTGCATACTGTCCACCACCTCGATACAGCACTCCAGATCCCCGTATTCGGTACGCAGAGACTTCACCTCTGACGGACTGAAGGTCAGGTAGGATGCAAACTTGGGGCCAGCATGGATCTTTACCTACAGGGGTCAAAACAAGGGTCATTTTTAAGAATTTGTAGTTATAAATATAGACTATCATTTTGTAATATCCAAAAATATATGAAAGCCTGTTTCCACACAAAAAAAGGTAATAGTGAGATATAATACTAAGATTTACACTTCAAAAGATTTTGAAAAAAAATAATATTTTTATTCAGCAAGGACAAATTAAATTGATCAAAAGTGACAGTGAACACATTTAAAATAAATGCTTTTGAAATTTCTATTGATTAAAAAAAAAAAAAAAAAAAAAAAAAAAAAAACTTTATCCGATAAGAAAAAAAAAAACACATGACTGACTGGATAACTGGACTAACCAGTGGATCCGTTTCATTGCACAGCATCGCAAATGTTGTTTTAGTTATTCTAAAATTCCTGAGCCAGTCTGTCATCAAAAATGATTTGGTTTAATTTCCTCCCAGAACTCTCACATGATTGCATTCACAAACATCAGACATCTGAATGCAAGATAGCATGACAGCGTTTCCTCTGTGCACTCCGAGGCACAAGTCATTTATGATGTAGGATAAAAGAGCCACAGTGGCTTCCCCAATTGCAGCAAATTCCATTTTTATTACAAATGTTTAGTGCCAATTTCCCAGGAAGTGACGATTTTGTTCTCGTGAACACATGGAATGGACACTGGGCTTTATTCTTAAATGTTTTATGTGATATTCCAATTTTGTGCATTAAATTAGCAACTTTGGATGGAAACATAGCTAATGACGGTCTTACATGTTCTGTTCTCAGCATGTCAATGATTTGATCAAACACTGGGGTTCTGAGAAGATCTCGATGCACCAACAGGGTTTCCATGGCGTTACAGGCTGCAGGGTAGTCACATTTGGAGTCTCGGACTAGAAAGATACAACATAAGCAGTGTAATTTATACCGTTACAAACAATAAAACAATTTTTCCCCACATAGTTGGACTTTATAAACAATCAACACTAGAAAAACTTCATTGGCAGTCTTACTGATCTTGATGGCTTTGTCAACACTGGCCTCATGGTCCACATAAACATGGCAGATCCCCTCACTATGGCCAAGAACAGGGATGCCCTTCGCTGAACGCTGAATATCTCTGACTAGCTGAGAGGAGCCACGGGGAATGATCAGATCAATCATCTTCTCCAGACGACACAGATCCTCCACCTCTTCACGCGTGCTCACCTGCCACATAATATATAATTCTTGAATGACTAATATACATATAAAGTATAAACACACAAACACACTACCAATCAGAAGGTCAATAATTTTTTTTAATTAATACTAATATGCAGCAAGTATGCATTAAATTGTTCAAAAGTGACAGTTTATATTGTTACAAACGATTTCTATTTCAAATAAATGCTGTTCTTTTGAACCCTCTATTTACCAAAGAATCCTGAAAATAATGTATCATGGTTTCCATAAAAATATAAAGGAGCACAACTGTTTTCAACATTAATAATAAGAAATGTGACACTGAAACCTGGAATAATACTGCTGAAAACTCAGCTTTGCCATGATAAGAATCAATTACATTTTAAAATATATTACAATAGAACAGTATTTTTAAATTGTAATAATATTTCACAATATTTGTTTTTACTTTATTTTTGATCACATAAATGCAGCCGTGTTGTTTAAAAAACATAAAATCATTTTACTAATCCCAAACTTTTGAACAGTAGTGTGTGTGTGCAAGGTGAAAAAAAGTGCGGAAGTGTTTTATTTACCAGCTGAATGGCATCTTTGACTCCATGTATGGACAGGGCCTCCTGGGCAAGCTCATGCAGGATGCGATTTGTGTTGGCTGCCTCTTTGCCACCTTTCAGCAAAAGAGCATTTCCACTTGCAATGGCTAAAGCAGAAACCTGTTGAGATAAGGAAAATCTAGTAATTTAGCAGATGTTTATAAAAGATGGCCTACAGTACACATACTGGTTTGTCGATCCCAATGGAGCAACCTGGAGCCTTGGTCAATCCAGTGATGGATTGAAGGATTGTCTACTGTAGGGTTTGAACCCACAACCTTTCAGTTTACAGCCCAGATCTTTAAGCACCACCCACTGGCCCAAACATAAACATACTCACAAACAGGAAAACTAAACCAATAACCAAAACACTACGTTTTTATGTATAGGCATACATTCTGTGCATCTTACCTGAGGCAGGCAGTCTGGCCGTGACTCAAAGATGACCAGCAGTACTCCTATGGGGACCGTGATCTGCTCCAGCTCCAGGTTGTTTGCCACACGGGTCCTTCGCAGAACCCTGCCAACGCTGTCCTGAGAGGACACTGCGATCTGGCGCAGACCGATGGACAGACTGTTCAGCTTAGATGATGACAAACTGAGTCGCTTCAGCAAGGCTGGAGACAGACGACCTGTAACATCACAGATTAAAACCGATGAACCAAAATAAAAACCTTTGTGATATACGACTCCAATGGGGGAAATCACATTGCACATGGTCATTGCTAAACCCTGTTCCTGGAGATCTACCTTCCTGCAGAGCTCAGCTCCAGCCCTGCTCAACACACCTGTCTGTAATTATCAAGTGCTCCTGAAGATCTTAATTAGCTGGTTCAAGTGTGTTTTATCAGGGTTGGAGCTAAACTTTGCAGGTAGGGAGATCTCCAGGAACAGCGTTGGGCACCCCTGGTCTAGAGAGAAGCAATCACTTCCTGTTACCTGTACTGGCAGCATGCTCCATGTCCTTTTTGTTGGCAGATAAGATCTCGTCTTTCCTCTCGGTAAGAAGATCAGCCAATGCACAGATGATGTCACTTCTCTGTGGACAAACAGAATGATGTGACACAGGTGCTGTCTATAGATGACGTTAAAATGAAAATAATCCAGGATATTTCATTTTAATGCAATGATTCAATGACTTCTGGAAAAATAGGCACATATGATCCAGACAGTCATTTAAAATAGTGGTTTAAAAGTTTAGCTAACCTGCTCTGGTTCAAGGGAAGCAAGAGTCCTGCCCGCAGAGCGAGCCATTTCTGTCTGCTGCTCAACTGTGGGGCCTGTGGATGAAGAAAAGTGGCATCTAAGGACTTTTAACAGACAAGGATAAATGAATCATGTCAGACAAAAACTGATTCAGTAGAATGTGTGATAACGTACCAGCTGGCTTGACCTCTGAGAAGAAGGTTCCCACTTTCTTGCCCTCAACAATGTCAGTGATCACATGTCCTGTGACTTTGGGGTGTGTACCATTAGCAATGACAACAGAAGTCCCACCTTGGAGAGCCCAGAGGGCAGCTTTCACCTAAAGTTTAGTTAATACAGACTGTCATTTTTAGGCATTCATCCTAACAGAAGTTATATTGTGTGCCTATCTCAGATACCCTTTCTGTAATAATACCTTAGCTTCCATTCCTCCAATGCCAACTCTGGACTTTGTGCCGTAGGTTATGGAATGCTGGTCCCCAGGGTAAAATGTGTCCAGGAGCTTGGCATCATCTGACCCCGGTGGGCTGTCATAAAGGCCTAGAGAAGTGGCAAAAGAGGATGGAGAGTAAAATGGTTGAGTTTAAGAATGATTTCACCCCAAAAATAAAATCTAGCCATTATTTACTCAGTATGGAATACTGCATCAATTGCAACCGCATGAAAAAGAGTGACCATCTTAGTCTTTAAAGTTTTCCTTTAGTTTTCATTTTTGGCTTCATTTCTATCTTCAAAATATTATCTTAGTTGTGTTATATAATAATATCATAAGAAACACTAATATAAAATTAATAATTGTTATTATTATAGTTTGTGAAATATCCGTGATACATTTTTTTCAGCATTTATTTGAAACTGTATCTTTACTGTCACTTTTGATGATTTTAATGCATCCTTGCTGAATAAAGATATTAAAGAGATAGTTCACTTAAAAAATGAAAATTCTGTCACCATTTACTCACCCTCAAGTTGTTCCAAACCTGTATGAATTTCATTCTTCTGCTGAACACAAAGGAAGATATTTTGAAGTATGTTGGTAACCAAACAGTTGATTGACCCCACTGACTTCTATAGTATGGAAAAAAAAATTACTATGTAAGTCAATGGGGCCCATCAAATTCCGCAGTAACTCGATTTGCGTAGGTCGTCTGCCAGAAGCTAGTTATTTTAGTTTATAAAGTTCTAAATATGATTATTTTTCTTACAAAACCCCATCGCTTCACTTCAGAAGGCCTTTATTAACCCCCTGGAGTCTTATGGATTACTTTTATGATGGATGGATGCACTTTTTTTGGACTTCAAAATCAGGAGTGCCATTCACTACGATTATAAAGTTTGGAAGAGCAAGGATATTTTTTAATATAACTCAGCTTGTGCTCGTCTGATAGTCATTTACACCTAGGATGGCTTGAGGGTGAGTAATTAATGGGATAATTTTCATTTTTGGGTAAACTATCCCTTTAAGTGAGCATTTCATTATGGCAAAGGTCATCTAAATGTTTAAAAAAAAAACAAAAAAAACAATAAACAAGTAAATATCTACGGAGCCCCGCACATTACATGCAGGAAAAAAAAAAAAAAAAAAAGTAAATCGTAAATCGAGGGGGATGACTTAGTAAATCGTGCGCATGATTTAGTAAATTGAGGGAACGTCTTAGTAAATCATGTGCACGATTTAGCCTACTATTTTTTCCTACATGTCATGTGCGGGGCACCATAAATATCAAATAAATACAGATAAATATAAAATCTCTAATGTCAGCCAATAACAAGAGTGGTACTGATCTAAACATTCAATCTGAAACCTCACCCTCTACATCAGAGAGAGCGATGAGAAGATCTGCCCTCATCTCCACGGCAAGCCGCGCTGCAAGACTATCATTATCCTTGATGCTGATAACCTGTAGAGTGAAAAAGAGAAATACAGAGTGTCTCAAATATGCAAATTAGAGAAAATTGCCATTCTCTTTTAAAACCCACAAAGCAAGACATCACCTCTATATTTCAAGCTCCAATGAGCATTTATCACTAAATTATGACATAAAAATGGGTGTGATTAACAATGACTCTGTTTAGTCTATAAAAAGGCAGAATTCCACATGAAACCACATTTGAAGCCGCAGCCAGTGCATGATAGAGCAAGTGTAGATGAGCCTAGAGAGTAAGCGACAGTACTGTGAATGAGGTAATGTTAGTTTCTTTCCAGTTTCTACAGGAATGGAAAAACCCTCAGGCTGCAACAGTGCAGAAGACAAAGATCAAGCTTCTGCATTGCTCTGACTCCCAGCATGCATCTGTAAAGGCCCCTCCTAGCATGCAGTTCCAAAAGGAAGAGGATGGGTGGCAAAGCTGCTGGGCAGACTCTCTTTCCCTATTCCTTTTGCTCTGTACCCACATTTACCCCCTGTAGGTCACTGTTGGGTTCTGGGGGAGGCACCACGGCGTCGTTGGTGTTGATAATGGGAACGATGTTCATACGCAGCAGCTCGTGCAGAGTGCTGTTCAAGTTCCGTCTTTTCTGGTCGTCGTGAAAGTCCAGGTTTGTTACCAGGATCTGAAGCATCAAAATAAATACATTAAAATAAGAGTGTATTTTGTAGCTTTATCATGCATATGTGAGTGTGTGTATGTACCTGGGCTGTACAGGTGCTGTACTGAGTGAACATTGCCTCATACAGAGCCATAAGTCCACTTTGTCCCGCAGCGGCACACGCTCTCGCCTCTAGAACCGGCAGTGACTGACATAGGAAAAACATTCAACTTTAGCTTCTTAAATTCTTAAAGTTAAAAGGATAGTTCACCCATCTCAAACATGCTCGCTTGAGTTACGAGAACCAATGAGGTTTGTTTGTGCACATCAAGCGGTTGAGTTTCCATTTACCATATTTGATGTGATCTATTTATGTGCTTTGATCAATGTTTATATGTGAATAAAAGCCTAAATTAAATCTGTTCATCATATGAAGTGACTGTGTCTCTTCAGAAGCCTCAGATTAAACCACTTATATGGATTTCTTTTACGATCTTGAACGTTTTGAAGAGTCAAAGTTTTGGGCGAATGGAGTTGCAATTAGATTTTTCAATTTAGAAGATGAACGAAAATTCTTCTTCTTTGGAATGACATGAGGGTGAGTAATTGAAATAGAATTTTCACTTTTGGATGAACTATCCCTTTAATTTAACATTTTTGTTTAAAGCATTTTCATTTTTCACCAAAAAAAATTGTTAACAAATTTACGTCCTTACCATATCTTTGAGCTGATTCTGGCCTGAATGCAGGGCTTGTCTGACGCTCTGTGAGAGAAGAATTTCGTGTCTCAGCCTTTGTTTTCCAAATGCTACAGCGCCACTGGTCACAATCATCATCTCTCTACCCTGATTCTGAAGCACGGCCACCTTAAACAATCAAAAGTCATATTGTGTTAACAATGAAATATAGCATCACGCCTTGTTAGTAAAATGTGTTACGTCACAGATTTATTTGGAAATCCTTTACCTGTTCTACTATTGAAGCGAGTCGGCCCAAAGCGAGGCCGCACTCATCACCACGGGTTACGACGGCACTCCCCAACTTGACAACGATTCTTTTGGCCTGGCGCAGATCACTGCGGTGGGCAAATGACTTACCGTGCGCCCGTGCCAGTGGCACTGTAAAAAAAGGCACATTACTCCACTGACGCACAGCATGGAGTGTGAGAAATGGGGAGGAAGAGGGATCTGCATGGGAGAGAGAGCGGGGAAAGCACCCAATGAGGAGCCATGGCATGCAGGAAAGCCGTGAATGCATAGATGGATTGTGTTATGTGTTAGTGTGCACTGATTGTATCACCGATGAATGTCAGATGTGGAAATAATGAGGAAATGGTAAGAGACAGGCAGAGAAAACAGGAAGTATGAAGTGCATGCCTATAATGTAACAAATGGAACTGTGTACTATGAATACTGTTGGCTCTGTGACAAATTGCTTATGTTCTACTATTGTGTCTGCTAAATGCATAATTGTAAACAAATTAACACTATGCTGGTCCACATGGGATTCCAGAAAATTCAAACCAACTGATTTAAAGACTATAAAATCACTATTGACTATATTTACTTATCAAATGTTCCTTGTCTTCTAATACAAAATTCATCAATCCATAATTTCATAATCTATCATCTAAAATGAAATAACATTCTCTGTTTCTCTTTAGCTGGTGTAAACAAAGCCACATGAGCAGGGAAAGATAAAAATAACCAATAACATCACAGTCTAACTTTCATGATCCAGTCAACTTCCAGTGAAGTCCATTCTATTTATACATATATATTTCTAATTACATATAAATATTTAAAAGTTACGGCAATAATAAAATTCTATATGATTTTGTCTAAATAAATTAACAATAAAATCTCTCAAAACTAAATTTAATTGTTTTCAATGCTACAAGTGTACAGCAATATACAATATGATAAATGGATTTCCATTTTGAGACTAAAAAGATTAAATTTAAAAGTGTTATTAAATTCTTTGAGTGTAATTGTGACGGCAAAGGGTAATCTAAATGTATTTTTTTTTATTTTTTTTAGTTAACTTAATATTTCGAGTAAAAACAGTGAATCTGAAATCTCACCCTTTACATCAGAGAGAGCAAAGCATAAATGTAATTGTAAAAAAACACTTTATGTAGGTCCCTATGGGATTCCAGAAAATTAAAGAAAATATGAAATCAATATTGACTATATTTACTTATTAAAAATCCCTGGCCTTCTTATATAAAATTCAGGGGAAAATAATAATAACCAATAACATCACAGCCTAACTTTCATGACCCAATCAGATTTCAATGAATAAATTTAAGTCCCACCCCCTTACATTAATTCCAGCTGAATATAATTTTTAACTCTTAAATTTCACATTAAAGAGGTTAAATTAAAAAGGTTCTTAATAACTTCATAATCTACCCTTTACTTTATATTTTAATGATCCATACAAAGCATAACAAAAGCTGACATTAAGCTACATTAACAATAACAATTCTCAGTGCAGTCACAAAAGTTATCTGGAATCAAAGTCAAAGCAATCAAATGAAGTGAACAGAAATCTGGGACAAAGCCAAAAAGTACAGCACCCACCAAAGCCCTGCCACATTCTTTATGAAAGAAAATAACATGGTAAAAGGTGCCACATCAGCAAAGCCAGGCAGCAGAGCCAAACGCTGACAGGACAGAACTCAAAGAAGAGCACCGACCCAGTGAATGAGACAGACAGACATGCTGTAAATTAGGAGCAAGGGTCATGAATGGAAACTACTACTTGCATCACCTTTAATTACTGACAGATTTTAATAAATAAGAAACAAGGAAGCATATACTGATATACTGAACAGTACAGTCAGTTTTGCAAAGCGTTTCTTTATATTACCCTACACATTTTTCTTTCTTTAAAGAGGTATGGGATACATAAATAATACATAAGTACTTACTTTTGCCTTGTGAAGCAGCTCTTCTGAAGGTTTGCAGAGCATCCGGTCTCGCTAAAAGCCGAGAACAGGAGAACATCCTCTGGAGATACATGGTGACCTGATCTGTACAATTGAAACATAGCCTATCTCAGATATTTATAATTCAGATATCAAAACACAATTAATCTAATCAATTCACATAAATCCTAGGCAAGTTCCCCACATAAATGAATTATATGATATATTATGTGATCATAATTTCTTAAACGGAATGTAAATGTAAACAAAAGCTTGATCTATAACACGAATTCAACACCCACATGACCTAGTTAGTACATTCAATTCAAAGACAAGTGCATCACTGTGCTGACAGAAAGTAGTTACCAAGGTTTGATGTTTTTATTATATTAATACGACATTTAATAAGTTTTTTTTAATAAGAGTGTAGGCCTATATATTTATACTGTATAAGATATCATTACATGATGTCTACAACAATATTTAACAATAATAAAAACAACGAGGTTCAGGAAAGCGTTACATCAATTATCAATATAACTAATAAACAAAATCAATACAGACATTAAAGAACAACACGTCTTATTCCTTCTGTAAACTTTCTTTAGACACGTTGGATGATGCAAGAAGGAAGATTAAACAGCCCAGCGTGACATTTCTAATGCAAAGTGAACGTGTGATGCCGTAATGTGGAAATATCATCTTACATACCTTAATCTGCAAAATAAATATTATTTATTCAGTTCAAGTTCACTGCCACTGCTGCTCTTCAGTGCCACATCAACTCTCAGCAGCTGCTCTCATGGATTCAGCCATGTTGACGTTCATCCACGTAGATACGCAACGAGCGTATGCGTACTAAGCTTTACGCTGAGCACAGTTACGATTCACAAACATATTTACGGTAGCTTGGATACGCCGCTTACCTAACATACACAATCTTCGCAAAACTTTAATGTTTACTATTAATATTAATATATTAATAATAATAATAATAATAAAACTTCAAAAATGTCGTTAAAGGTCAGAATATTTACAATGTAGTACTTTTGTCGCTATCGCAACCACAATGGCAAACGATGTTTTGTAGGTCATGTTTGAATCACAGTCTCAAGCACTAGAGGGCGGCGTGTAAACATCAGGACACACTTAACTCAGACGGGTCATCTACATTCCAAGGGCCTGACATGGACAATGGACCATTCTTAAGCTGATATTTTGTATAGTTTTCTTAGGTATTTAGTGGGTTGGTGACCCAGTTCTGCCTCCAGCACGTCTACAAGGCTATAACAGCTTCTTGCTTGAATCATTAAATGAGTCTTTTAAAAAGGTCTATACTGTGATGTAGTCCAGACTACAGAGGCGATATTAAAATGACAATTAATTCCGTTGTAAAGTGATCTATAAAAAAAAAAAAAAAGCTAACTATTCAGTCTAAATGGATGATTGTTTATGAATACCATTTATCTAAAAGAATGTGTCGTCTTGCTCATAAAAAAAAAAAACGGTTAGGCCTATTTATATTTATTTTTGGACACTAATAGTACAACCACAATCATTCAATAAATTTTCACAGAATTAATTTAATCCACTCCTAAGATTGATATTAGACTAGAATGCAAAGTGATACAGGCACAGAAAAAAAATCCATCAAAACACAAAAAAAAAAAAAGTATCTAAAAATGTAACTATGAAATAATTAGCAATTAAAAGAATATTCCAGAGAAAAAGTTTGTTTGAAACATTGCCATTACAGAAAGAGACACATGAAAACTAGAGAAACATGAAAAAATACTTTAAATATTTATAAATATTAATAAATTGGTGATCTCAAATTGTAATTAAATATAAGGTGAATTGCCCTAATGTGGGACATTTTTTGCATTTCAGACTTCTGTGACATAATGCGATTTGTAGCCAAAACATTACATTCACACACAATACCACAAAAACCCCAGGATGTCTCCTAATCAAATCAAAAGAGAAAATGCAGATAACACATTCATAAAAGAAATTATAGACATATTAGTGCTCTTAGTGCAAGTCATCTAAAACAATCTGGTGCTTCCTAATGTGGGACAGTTGTGTCCCTAATGTGGGACACTGAAAAGTCTATGATAAAAGGCCAAAATCTATAATGATGATAATAATAATAATAATCGTAATAATAAAAGGTCTATGAAATAAAAAGTCTATGATAAAAGGCCAAAATCATTTGATTCATGCAGAATAGTAAAATCTTCTTAAGTTAGTAATTCTCTTGGTTAAAACACTGTAAATAACCATTTTTGTCCCACAAACGATGCCCCACCACACATTTTTGACTGACTGAAGTACTGTCCCACATTAGGCTAATCATACTCTCCCACTTTTATTGAAACCACATGTCCTAAAGTGGGACACTAGGAAATCTGATAAAAATATAAAATATTTAGTTTATTCATACAAAGTTATAATATTTTTTGATGGACATACATTTCATAAGCACATTAGGCCAAAAAGTAGTAGTAGTAAAGTATGATTTTATATTTGTATGATATATGACTGGACATTTGAGAGGCTATGTGATTTTGATCACATGGCACCACAGCTTCAGATAAACCATAGTTTCACTGACATTCATGTATTTATGCGGGACCTACAAACACTAAACCTAAGGTGTCCCACATTAGGCAGTGTCCCACTTTAGGACAATTCACCCTACCTGACTTGATTTCCATATTACATAATTGTGAGTCTGAAACATATATGATAGGGACATGAAAATGTGCATAACAGGAATGACCCATACTGTAATATGTGCTATAAATAATCGCACGACAAAGAATCATTCAAGAGAACAGTCTTTAAAGCCAAACACTCAGGAAACAGACAGGAGGAACTCAGGAAACAACCACTAACTTCAACGAGACCGGACAAAGAACTGAAGAAAGCAGGGAGTATAAATACACAGGCTAAATGAGATAATTAATTGAACGACAGGTGAACTGAATGATTAATCAAGGGAACAAACTGGAAATAGGTCAAATGACAGGGAACACAGGCAAACAGGAACAGCTAAAACAGAACATAAAAGAATACAATTGTTACACATAGGCTACGCAGGGGCGGACTGGCCATCTGGAGTACCGGGAGTTTTCCCGGTGGGCCGCTGGACAATGTGGATCGGCCCGTTGCAAAGTAAATATATATAAAGAATGAATTATAGTAAATTTACGTAGTCTATATTCTTCCGTCAGCCCAGATGCATTGTTCGCGCGGGCACGGCCCACTTGAGGCAAAAACTCTAACCCGTTTAGTGTGCTCAGTCTGTCCAAAAACACTCGTCAATGTCAAAATGTTTGAGATATCCAATCAAACCAAAGGAGGCGGGATTTACTGTCCACAGAAACTGAGCAGGGCTGCACTTTTCAATTCTTGAAGAATGCGAGCCGAGGTAAGATAAGCAGCTGAACAAAACGAGACAATAATATACAGCAATATTTGCCTACTGTTTACGATAAAACAACGGATATTCATTTCCAGGAATGCACTTATGACTTTTTTGGATTTTTTGTATTGTAATGCCATTTACGTTATTCGTCACACAATGCACAAAAAAACATTAACGTAGCAGTTTTCAGCATGTCAGGTAAGAGTGAATGTTTGTATAGCCTATCTGCAGTCAGGATTTCTTCAGTAATTTCACAATCATTTGAAAATGATTAATAAAACTCAAAATAGGGTGAATTGCCCTAAAGTGGGACACTGCCTAATGTGGGACACCTAAGGTTTAGTGTTTGTTGGTCCCGCATAAATACATGAATGTCAGTGAAACTATGGGTTATCTGAAGCTGTGGTGCCATGTGATCAAAATCACATAGCCTCTCAAATGTCCAGTCATATATGAGACTGTAGCAATCATCAAAAAGGAAGCACCTTGTGTGAAAGCCACCAAAAGGTCAATGACATAGAGTTTTGACAAACTTGATATTAAGGAGTATAAATTAATTTTAAACAAAAAAAATCATGCTACTTTTTGGCCTAATGTGCTTATGAAATGTATGTCGATCAAAAAATATTATAACTTTGTATGTATAAACTATATATTTTATATTTTTATCAAATTTCCTAGTGTCCCACTTTCAGTAAAAGTGGGACAGTACTTCAGTCAGTCAAAAATGTGTGGTGTGTTTAAGTGTTGTTATGCAATAATAGAATGATTGTGTGTGTTTGTTATTTAGTAAAATAGAAAACATTAGGCCAAATGGTCTTAAACATTTATGCAGTTCACAACATTTTTATGAATTGTGACTCAAGGTTAAATCTAGCCTAAAGTTTGTTCAAGGTTTTTTTTTTTTTTTTTTCCCAGGTTGCAAGATTTTATATTTTGCCTTCAAATAAGCCTAGGCTATGCTTGTTGTGGTTGTGTTTGTTGTTAAGTAAAATGAACAAGAGAACAGTGAGGAATTCTGACTGTGCATTTAACTCTTTTCTATATATATAACATAACATAGCCTATGAAAATAGTTGCCTAATGTCTTTACAATAAATGCATCAAAACTATCATATTGTATTATTTGTCTGATGATGTTCAATTATCAATCAATCCATCCATAACCAAGAGAATTACTAACTTAAGAAGATTTTACTATTCTGCATGAATCAAATGATTTTGGCCTTTTATCATAGACTTTGGCCTTTTCAGACCTTTTATTATTATTATCATTATTATTATTATTATTATCATTATTGTTATCATCATCATCATAGATTTTGGCCTTTTATCATAGACTTTTCAGTGTCCCACATTAGGGACACAACTGTCCCACATTAGGAAACACCAGATTGTTTTAGACAACTTGCACTAAGAGCACAAATATGTCTATAATTTCTTTTATGAATGTGTTATCTGCATTTTCTCTTTTGATTTGATTAGGAGACATCCTGGGGTTTTTAAAATGGTATTGTGTGTGAATTTAATGTTTTGGCTACAAATACAATATGTCACAGAATTCTGAAATGCAAAAAATGTCCCACATTAGGGCAATTCACCCATTCTCAAACTGCATTATTTTACACACGATCAAAAGTATGAAATAAGACTTAATGTTTTTAATAGAGGAAGGTGGAATTTATTTGATTGAAAATACAGTCAAATAGTTGTTTTCTACGTGGATTTATTGTAAAATGTAATTTATTCCTGTGCCAGAAAGTCCAGGGCCACTTTTTTGCCCCAGTCCGCCCCTGCACATACGGCCTCATGTAATCTATTCATTATGTATATGACTCTGCAAACAATTTAAAGGGTTAGTTCACCCCAGAATAAAAATGATGTAATTAATTACTCATCCTCATGTCGTTACAAACTCGTAAGACTTGCGTTCATCTTTGGAACACAAATAAAGATGTTTTTGATGGAATCTGAGAGATGTGTCCTTCCATAGACTGCCTTTGCAAAAATACTGTCAAAAAGTTCATAAAGAGATCGGAAAACTAATCCATATGAATCGAGCAGTTTAGTTCAAATTTCTGTAGAGACTCGATCGCTTTTTATGATGAACAGATTTAATTTAGGCTTTTACGCACATATAAACCTTGATCAGCGAACGTAAACAGAAGCTCACCTGACGCACGAGAACAAACCTCTTCTGGAAGCTCAAATGAACCTCATTGGTTACGCAGCACGTCTGAGCTTCCAGAAGAGGTTTGTTCTCGTGGACAGACAGACATCTCTCAGATTTCATAAAAGAGATCTTCATTTGTGTTCTGAAGATGAACGAAAGATTTATGGGTTTGGAACGACATGAGGGTGAGTAATTAATCACAGAATTTTTATTTTGCAGTGAAATAACCCTTTAAAGGAGCACGCCATCAACAAGGACACCTTAAACAACACAATCCAGATGTTCAGACAGGTTTTATTCATTTTCCACATTCCATAGTCTCTTAGTTAAAAGCTTTGATCCCGTGACTAAATCTGAGACAAGTCCCAGAGTGAAACACCTGGCACAACTCATGTGTTTGTCTGTTTAGAACTCTTCTGCTATCAAGACATCTGGGGCCAGTTGCATAAACTTAGCCACTATATGTTAAGACTGTGTCTGACTAACAAGCAGTTAACCAAGGGGTAATCCGTCTTTTCCAATTCAAATGATACAATCTACCTTTTTATGTAACTGACTTAAAAAATTATGACCAGTCTTGAAGAAAAAAAATAGATGACTAACTTTATAGGACTATACTTTATTTACATTACAACTATACAACTATACATACTATACAACTGGCCATCGATTTGAAAGGCAAGAAATACAGTATCATGTTTTTTTCATTAATGCAGTTGAGCATAGAAGTGAATCAATAGATAATGGGCCATGCATGATTAGCCTAAAAAATGCAATAGCACTGAACAGCTCCTTAAAGTCTAACTAAAGTTTAAACCCTATTTCAGAGAGTACCACTTACAACACAAAAAACAAATTGCATTCACAATATAGCGAATTCATCACATTATGCACTCTTTTATCTATATAAATCAAATGATATCCATGCTGAATGTCTTCTTTAAATGGACTACATATGTGCTAAGTAAATTAATTAATTCAGAAGAGTGTAAGGTGTTATAGTAAAGAGAAAACAAGAAAACGATAAAAGTGCTGTGATCTACAGTAACAAGTGAGACCAAAAAATATTTACTGCAGTATAGCAACAGGAGCAACAGGAATGTCTGCATTTTTTCTTCATTCTGACAGAAATGCAAATATATTTTTGTCCTTTTCCTCAAGTTGTGTACCACAAATGTTCTTCTTAATGTGTAGCAGGATACCTTTTTGAAGGGAAGAAAGTTTCTCCATGTGGGAAGCAGATGGCTGACATCATTGCCAGACAGCCATTATAGTGCGACTGCTGGCTCTGAATCACCATTTGCAAAGTTTACAAAGTTTTAGTTTACTTTTTGAAGATTGGTTAGTGCCATTAGAACTGTTGGGGTTCAGTTAATAATACTTTGTCAGTTACACTTCAAACCATGACATGAATTGATATACAGAAATCTGTGCAGTAATGGTCGGTTAAACTTTTCACCCCATGTTAAAACTCCTTATTATTCAGGCTCTTTGGAAGCCCATAACAATAGGCTGTGGGGTGAGACAATGACTGAAATGCAGAGGGTTTTTTTTTTTATGGGAAGGTCACAGACAAAGTTATGTTGTCCACCTCAGTAACACTGAATAGTTCAGTCTTTAGACACCACATCCTGACGATCCAAGGTGATTAATAGGCCTTCCCTTTCAAAGGTTTCCTGAACACATTTTTTCTCCAATCAGATATTTCGGGTCCAATTACATTTTTCCAAAAGAAAATCACATGGAAACAAGACTCTTGATTATGTTGTTTCCATCCAAATAAAGGGGATATAAACACACACCAGGAAACAGCTTTCTGAAGGTTTAATTGAAAGAATATGCTGTTTAAGTCTGTTTCGGGGCCCCAGGAAGTAATTCAGTAATGCATTTTCTTTTGAGGAAAGTCATATAGAGACCAAACTTTCTAAAGTTATGTATTATGCATTTGGTATCACAGAGGTCCCTTCTGTGTTCTAAATTTAAAAGGGCAACTAGTTTCCACTTAGAGTAACCACGTTCCAATGGAATTCCACTGTTGTGGAATTGCCTCAAAGACTTTTATTGTTCTAAACATATTCTAAATATTTCATGCTAATTTTTAACAAAAATTTAAAACTGTATATTATGACTTTGATCATGTGTTTAATCTCTTTACTCATCTGACAAAGATAAGCACTCTGAATATCTGCCCATTTAAAGGAACAGTTTACCCAAGATGAATATTCTGTAATCATTTACTTACCTTCATACTTCCAGACCCCAAAAGAAGATGTTAGAAAGCAGAATGACAATGACAGTCACCATTTGCTTTCATTGTTTGGGAAAAAGCAGTGAAAGTGAATGGTGACTGCAACACGGAAATGACAAAATGTTCAGTTTGGGTAAACTATCCCTTTACTTAGCAACATCTGATCTCAGGGAAGCTGTACACTGCTCTTTTGAGAATGCAGAGAAAACATAGCATCTGTGTTTCTAAGCATTCAAAAGAAAAACTATTTGGTATCACTTTACAATAAGGTCTCATTTATTAACATTAGTTAATGTATTAACACAGTGAGCAATACATTTGTTACAGTATTTATTAATCTTTGTTAATGTTAGTTAATTAAAATCCAGCTGTTCATTGTTTGTTCATGTTAGTTCACAGTGCATTATGAAAACAAATACAACATTTTATTTCCATATTAGTAAATACTGAAATTAACATTAACTGTCACGAACTGCACAGACACACGAAGGCAGTCTTTATTGCAAGGGTAATCCACAATCAAAGTCCAAAAACAGGAAAAGGTCATACACAAGCAGACAATCCAAACAATAACAGAGTTCAGGGCTGAGGCAAACAGAGAAATCCAAACAAGCAGAGAATCAAAATACAAAGACACAGGAAAACCAAGATACAAAGTAGTTAAGACACATACAAGACTTAGCAATGAGTGACTGAGGCCACATCCACACAAAGCCAGAGCTTTCCCTATCCAATCTTTTTTTTTTCTCGTCTCAATAAATATCTGCGTATACACAAAACCACTGAAACCGATGCAGAACGATGTAGTATACATGCCAGATCAGTATGTGGCGCTGTAATTCTGCTACATAGATACACTAAAAACAGAGAATAAGACTTGGAGCATGCGCATAAACCTTGCGCGCTGTATACCAACTTTAGTAAAGCTAAGAAATAAAGCTTTATTTTAGTAAAGCTAATAGGCTCGGTAGCTTCTGCGGCACGAACACAAGCATGTAGTCTGCCATTGTTGTTGTAGTTGCTGTTACGTGACGTAGCGGTGTCTGACTAGGGTCGAGACGTGGGGTGATGACATCATCGTTTCACAAAATATACGGATTGGCTGTACACACGAAAACGCAAGGACGTCGTTTTCAGATTTATCCACTCTGGGACCCGGTTTAAAAAAATATCAGTTTCAGGCTCCCAAAACATCGGATCCGTCTGGACGAATCGCCTATACGATACAAAATTTTTGTGTATACAGCTAAACGCATCCCTGTGTGGACGAGCTCTGAGTTGACCAGGCTTTTATAGGGTGAGCTAATGAGGCTAATGGGACACAGCTGAAAACAATCATGAAAGATGAGTCTGGGCAATGGATTATGGGAGATGATAGTCTGAGTGCCCTCTGGTGGACCACCAGGGCACTCCAGCTGGTCATACTAACAATTAACTAAGATTAATAAATGCTGTAGTAGTATTGTTAATTCTTAGTTCATGTTAAAGTTGCAGTGGGTGATCTGAGAAATGCTAACGTTAGCGTGCTAGCATTGAAAGCATATGATCCCACCCTCCCTGCAAATCATCATCCAAAGCCACGCCTCCTCCAAAACACATGAACGCACACACACAGCTGCTCTCGGCAAAGCGTCACAAGAGACACCATTAAACTACCTCATGGCTCAAAGCACATAACATTACAATAATAATGAATGTAAATAACTTAGAGAGCTTGTACGTGACTGCTGCAGATTCATTTCGGTGTTGATACTGTTGACATGGATACGTATAATTCCGAGTCTGACTGAAGATCTCTGGTTAGAACGTCACGGGTTGCCATCTCTTAATTATGATAGTTATGGCGTGAACGCAGCATACGCTCATTGTTTTGATTTGGTAGTAACTGGTAGTAACTGTTGTTTGCGATGCTCTGTGACTGAGGTCTGTCTGTATAAACTCTGCATAGCATGAAACGCGCTGATGACGTATGATGTCTACGCGAACAGGGTGCGTGAGCATATGTAAAAACATACGTTGACAGGCTGTATAGGACATCGTATTATTTAATACATCGTATTATTTAATTCGGACTGAATAACTGGATGAACATTTTATGGTCCTACACCTTCCACAGACGATATCTATAAAAATACATTTAGACTGTTTAACAGTGATTGCCATCAGGATATGAGGTGACTTTTAACCAGTATAACAAAAAATGTTTCTGTAGAGAACCACCTATTGCACCTTTAACCAAAGTAGTTAACTAACGTTAACTAATGAATCCTTATTGTAAAGTGTTAGCAACTATTTTCTCTTTACAAAAAATTGCAACATAATTGTTCTCTTGCTGGCATACTTTCTTAGAATTCATATGGCATTCAGTTTCACTAGTTGAGGAAGCGAAAATGCTGTACAAATGTCTCTCTTATATATTTATTTCCAACATCCCATTTTCTTTAAAACAGACTTTTTCAGGCAACCTAAACCTGGTAAGAATACAATAGGCCTACACATAATTTTATATATATTATTATTGTATTACATTGTATTTATAATATATTTTATGCTATCATTTGTTATAATACATTTATATTCTTATTTTATTATTTAAAACAATACAAGCAATTTCAAAAAACTACTTCGCAAAAGTGTTCTTGATTTTCTTTTGGGATTCTTTCAAGGCACACTTTGCATGAGCAGATGTAAAATAAAAACATCATTCCAAATCCGCATGAATTTCTTTCTTCTGTGGAACGTATTTAGCCGAATGTCAGCTGATTTTTTTCATACAATTAAAGTTTCATTTGAGTGAACTATCCCTGCATACTACACATGGTAAACCTAAATGAGTCTCATATTTCTACATTAAATATTTCATTATTCATGTCCACAAACACTTCTTCCTGTCCCCTGGGCATCACCTGCGTGAAAGACCCAGACATAAACAGAGAGAACACAAAAGGAGAGAACAAAACATGATTTTTGTTGTGTGTTGATGGTTTTTTTATGACTTCCAAGGGTTGTGACAGAGCTAGTTGTAACCCAGAGACAAACAAAAATGTCTTTGTTTCTGGTCAGAGCTCTGGCGAAAGTGGTACGGACATGGTTAGTGAGAGGAGAGTGTGAATAATGATACTGTAAGGTAATCTCTCTCTCTATCTTTCTCTCATGCACACACACACAGACACACTCTTTGTCAGCGTCTTTGTCTCTCTCTTTCTCTCTCTCTTCACACACACAGTTGAGAAGGGAGAGGTAACAGGCAGATCGTTAACTTGGTTGGTGGCGGAGGGAGGGAGAAAGCTTGGCGGCTGGCCCGCCCACTCATGCCCCCTAGCCTTATAAAGAACCTCAAGAATGGGAAAGACCCTCTAAGAGAGCTGAGCCAAACACCCGAAACAGCACTCTGAGAGCTGGGACGAGTCAGAAAGAGAGTGAGAGAGGAAGAGAGAGAGGATTATAGGTCGCTGCATTCATGGATGAACAAGGAGGTGAGTCTATGACAACCACTCACATGAACGCACACTTCACCATATTGGGTTCATGCAGGGCAGGATGTAATTTGGTAAGTAGTGCACAAAGGAAGGAAAAAGAAAAAGCAGCACAGAACTTCAGGACAATGTTTGGATTACATTATTTGTAGATGGATAACTGGAAATATACTCTGAATGATCTGATTTTGTTGTTTTTGCACTAAATCAAGCTTTCTAAAAAAAAAAGTGGTTATGCATGAGTGATCATTTATTAATCTTCATCCATCTTTGTGTGTTAACTTTGGGCAGATAGTCCAGGAATTAAATGATTTTTAGCTTTCCATATGCTTTTTTAGTGGTTTTCTGATTAAAGATTTGCTGTTCGCTAAACTAACTAATAAACCAACCAGTAATTCAACTGATATAATTAGCATTTTGCTGCTTAAATCTGTGTCATGGTCTCAATGGAAATTCCAGAAGGGCATCATACACCCCAAAACTTTCTCAGTTAAGCCTAGAAGGCTTTAATGTTCTTTGAAGCATGCAGTTTTTTATTAACCATTTGACTGCCTGTCAAACAGTTCAAAAGTTCATGCATCAAGTTTATTTACAACCTCAAAGAAGCCCCTATTGTAGATCAGGAACTGGAAAAGTGGCTGGATAATCCACCTTTGTTCTGTGATCTTGCTCTACATTTGTCTTAGAAAAGCAAACTGATTATAAGAATCAATGTAAATAAAGAAAAATGGGAATCCTCTGCAGGCTGCATGGTCGTCTGATGCATCGGGTTTCAGCATCTGGTGTCCATCTAACAGCTTTAGCGGTAGAGCCTGTGAGAGTTTGTACAGGACTGAGAGCGTTGAGGAAGCTCTCAGTCAGAGAGAAAAAGATTGTTACATAACACCAGAGGATTTCTTCCTGAGAGTGGACAGGCCATCTGGTAACTGAGCAATCACAGAAACAAAACATCCCCTATTGTAACCATAACTAAAAAGTGTTTGTTTGGTTAGTTAGTCGGAGCTGCATTATGTCTTAAGGAGTTTTGCATTCTTGCGTGAGTGAATTACAGGAATGCTTTTGATAGTTCTGTTTTTTATTTTCTTTTCTCATGCTAAAATGAGAAAACTTGTACTCACTGTGACATCTTCCACTTAATGCCTTGAGCAAACTAAGCTTCCTGTAGCTGACACAACAAGGTCAGTGTAGATGTTCCTCATTATTCCAGTCATGTACAATTGAGGAAGTCCCACCCCTCCCACACATGGGGCCTCTCTTGGAAGCCTAACTGAAGTAATTCCCTTTTATTTATAGGACTAAATTCCAATGCATCTTTGGACAAGACTTTTAAAAAGTGGAAATTGTTATATAAAAAGAGTAGAAACAACAACAAAAGGACACATACACTAATATATTTAAATTTGAGGTGAAATATATGACACATAGGAAAGTGTTGCGTGTAAAATGTATTTTTCCTTTACCTCAGTGTGTGGTATATTGCGTGTCAATGTAAATAGCTTGTGTGCGTACAGGGCTTTATAATCACACATTACTGAGATGACATATTTCAGATGAGTGATGCGTGGGTTGAGTCTGACACCAATCTTTACCACCATCCTGATCATGTGGTCTTCTCATGACACTATCCGTGAGAACATTTGTCAGAGACAAACTGTGCACCTGGTCACATGATTTAAAATCTGTTAAGAAAAACATTAAGAAACTTTAAATAAATTAATTAAAGCTATAAATGCATATTGAAATGACCTCTGTTTAGTGATGAATAAAAACTTTATGTTCGCAGTTAGGAAGTTGTGTTGAGATGTTGCAGCTAAGATGTTGTCCATCTGACAAGTGCACCTTTTCAAACATAAAAGTAGAAGAGGTGAATTATTGAGAAAATTTAAGTTTACTAATACAGTAATTTGAAGTAATCTTTATTGAAAATTAAAGTGATCACCAACCACAAACTACTCACTAAAAGCTGATTAACATCAATCATGTTTTAGTTAAAAAATCTTCAAGTGATGGCACATAATGAAACTTGAGCTTGCATTTTAGTTTGCTGCAAAATAAGACAAAAAGTCTCATTTTTGAAATACGGAAAGTCTCTAATATTAAAGTTCACTCAAAACTGAAATTTCTGTCATTAAGTACTCACCCTCATGTCATCCCAAACCTGCAAGACCTTTATTTTCGGAACACAAATTAAGATATTTTTGATGAAATCCGAGGGTATCTGAAACACACATTGGCAGCAACGTCATTGCACCTTTTGAGGTCCAGAAAGGTATTAAAGACATCTTTAAAATAAGACAACGGACAATACTGAGCCAGCGTTTGGATGTAAACACAGAAGCCTGCACTGTGTTCACTACGTCAACTCTGTATGACAACGGTTCAAACTGTTAAATAAAGTCATTATGTTTGTTTTGTTTTTGCGCACAAAAACTTGTCGCTTCATAACATTAAGGTTGAAGCACTGTAGTCATGTTGACTATTTTAACAATGTCTTTAATACCTTTCTGGACCTCAAAAGGTGCAATGACGTTGCTGCCTATGTGTGGTTCAGATACTCTCGGATTTCATCAAAAATATCTTAATATGTGTTCTGAAGATGAATGAAGGTCTTACAGGTTTGGGACGATATGAGGGTGAGTATAATGACAGAAATTTCATTTTTTGGTGAACTAACCCTTTAATTCAATCTGATGTGTATTTTTAAATTATAATGTAAATGAATTAATAGAAGTAAATGTGGCATTACAACACATCTGTAGCTGAAACACAAATGAATGACTCTGCAAAGAGCAATCACAACCGACTCTTACGAAACTTTCTTGCTTAATTAAATTTTTGGCTCAAGGTCAATTTGACTGCCAAAGCACATTTCATGCGTCCCTCGAGCGTCTCTGTAGAATGCAGCACTTTCTCATTTTGCTTTAAATGAATCAGTCAAAATCACTGGTTCAACACAGTGGGGTTAACATGCTCAAACAGATTACCTTACACATCTGCAATGAAGACATGCATTTGTGTGGGTGGTGGTGAAGTGGAAATGACTGAGAAATGAAAACAAGATAAAAAAAAAATTTTTTAAAAATATCCTGGACTACTTTCTAATACATGAAATGTACGTATATTTATGCTCGGGCTTGACTGGTCAGGTCTGAATGGAGAAAGATGCCACAGTGAATGAAATATGTTTCTAGCTGTCAAAGATTAATGATAATTGTGAGGACATTCAGTAATCTTTTTCACAATCAGGCTTCCTCCTGCTTGTTGGCTGAGATGTTTGTTATACAAATTATTTTGATTAATCCACCTGTGTGTCACTTAGACTGTAACTTGTTAGTAAGCAGAGATAAATTCTCTGTGTTCCACATTTAAAAAGAAAGAAAAAGAAATGGCCCAATGTACTGTGTTAATATGAAGGAATTTTTCACAGCCGCTTTTACTGTATTTTGAATTACTCACTGCATTATGTTGTGTTTTAGGATTAAAGGAAACGTCTGTAAACTTAATTTATAATGTCCTGGAAGGAAATTACCAGTACTTTTCCCCCATTTTTTTAAAATGGGAAAAATTGTTTAGTTTTTTCTTACAGTGCAGTGCCATTCTGGCGTCTAGGGGAAATATTACCAAATTCACATGCTTAATATATTTTTTATGAAATATTGCATTATTTTTTATTAATAAATTATCCATTATCCAAAAGTTCATGTGTTCTCGTAAACTTTAATTAAAATAACTTCCCCTCCCTGTATATATATATACAGTAGTCAACATTTGAAGTGGATCAAAACCTTTCATCAAACTTGTCCTAAAACTTTCTTCTTAGGACAACTTTTATTAACTTTTTTTGATCCACTTCAAATGTTGACTACTATATATACTATATATATATATATGAAAATGTAAAAAATATTTATGCCAATATTCTTTTAACTTTTATATTAGCAATGCTTTTCTGGACATTTTTTTGTTCATTATGAAATATTTTTAAAACTATATCTGATTGTTCTGTAGTCATTAGTCATTTCACAACATGGAACACAGACATACTCACTTCCTCTATACCCAAAACAGCTTACAGCAGTTGAAATAAACATCCTTTTCTGTTAGAGCAAACCCTTGGGGGAAGCCTTTCCTGAAATATTTCTGAAGTGCTGGAATGTATACATCACACTTGTCATGGTCACTTCATTTAATACACTGAGGAAATAAGAGGACGCGTGCAGTTGTGGTACTTCACATAGAGTCTCCTAAAAACAACAAATAATGGATATCATATGCCTTTCCTGTTATGATGAAACATTCTTATCTTTGTTTATTATGGAGATCAAAGCTCATATCTTAACCACTTTACCCAAACCATAATGCTAAAGAAGAATTTGTATTAGCATATCTCTTTTCTCAAGAAGGTTAGTGGAAGATATCTGGTGGGAATATGTCTTCCTCAGACTTGTGTTTGTGCTGACAAGCCCATGTTAACCACAAGATCACACTGGCACGCGCTTCAAACATGGGTGTGACAAAAGCAATTCTCTCCTATGGAAATTCTGAGTACAAGTTCTTTAAACCTCTAAACCACACATTTTCAGTTGGCTCATTTCTTGTCTTTATCATTCTGTAAGGCTGAATGAACCTCATAATGCATAACCAAAGCCCACTGATCTAAAGAGGCTTCTTGGCTCTCACAAAAAAAAAAAAAAAAAAAACAGTCTGATTGCTTTCAAATTGACTTTACCGTATTAGATAGTATAGCAAAGTGGCAAGAAAGGCACAGTTTATTTTATTACCTCTCTAAGAAAAGCATCACAGACGAATGAATGGGAAATGTACACAATGGAAAAGCATTTGTTACTGTAAATCTTGAATGACTGCTAGCTAAAAGGCTATGAGGTCAAGAATACTTGTCATAATGAGATATTATAAGGTCTCATCATCAGTGTAAGCTCTGGAACAGGCCATGTTGTTCACACCCCTCACATTTGGCGGAAGGTGCGGTATGAGGGATTTACGCCTGTCAGCATGAGAGTCTGTTTCCAGATAGTGTTTACTATCCGGTCTGCCTCATGAATCCTACATGAATCCTGCTGGCAGATGCAATAATTACACCATTTTGAAAAAGGCAAAAAAAAAAAAAAAAAAAAAAAAAAAAAACATCTTTCTTTGTTGACAACTATTCAAAAATAGATGTATTTTAATAAAAGAAATTAATTCATTTTAATAAAATAAAATCATTTCATATTTCATATTGAAATAATTTAAAATAATATATTAAAATATAGCTGTGAGCAGCAATTATCGAGGGTTCAAACGCTTTAAGGCCTTTAAAAAGGTACTATGTTTTAATTAGCAAGCCTGTAACCATCTCGATCATAGATGGAAAAGACCATTTACAGTAAATACAGGCAATTTACTATAGGAAATATATAGTTTTAAAGTTTTTTAACAGTTATTGGCCAATTTCTTTCAAATTCCTCACAGGCCTCTAGCGCCGTGAGTCAAACAGGCCCAGCGAGACACTGCATGCCAGTTTTCAAGTCAATCGGGCAAACGGTGATGTAGTTATAGCCATTTTCATGTTTTTTTTGTTTTTTTTTGCTGTTATAGTGGCACCAAGTTATAGCCATTTTAGTAAAAGAGGCTCCACCCACCTCGAACATTTTGGCGGCCCTTAGGGACCGTGAATCGAAATTTCAACTTTTTTAATAATTATTGACAATCAGACTTATGGAGAATCTCGCTGCACTGGTTTGGTTCTGATCGGGCCAAAAACCTAGGACTAGTTCGCAAAAGTAGGTTTTTCAAAAAATCCAAAATACCCGAAAATTTCACCCGAATGGCAAGCGAATCCAAGCCAAGGATTCTAACAATATAAGGCACTTGAGCCTACGCCTGACAGTTCAGAAGGTATGAGCCATTTCGTAATTTTTACCGTTGTAGCGCCCTGTCAGGCCGATCAGGGTGAGCCTTGTAGTAGACGGTGTGAGTTTCAAGTTCAGTTTGGTCTGCAAGTTCAGTTTGGTCTGCCCAATCACTTTTATGGGAGAATGCTGATCCTTGGAAATTTTAACAATTACAATAGTTTAGGTATTTAGGTATATTTACACAGACTGTTTAATGAAGCTCAGAGGTGGGTTGTGCACATGAATGAAAAATGAAATGATACTCTTGATATGAAACTAAAACCACCAGTAGGTGGCGGCAAATTACTGTCTTAATGAGTGAGTCATTCAGTCATTCATTTAACCGATTCATTTAAATGACTGATTCATTCAGGAACATATCCTCTCCTGAGGCTTCATGGGATAATAAAGCGTCCATCATATGCACGCTTCAGAATCTCGCTGGATGAAATAGGGTATCCTGGTACTTTTTTTCTACTCTTTTATGAATATTGTGAACGAATACTTCTTTTACTGTTTTTCGTCTGCTATAAGTAGTGAAGTATCCAATTTCGGATGCAGCCACTGACTTTGAGACGGGAAGTGAAGCAAACATTGGATTCAGACGTGCCTTGATGCCTTCACATTTTTAAGCTTTCAGACGCAGCATCTGAATGGGTCACTGAATCATTGGCTCATTCGATTCATTAAAAACTATGGATTCATTCAGTTTTCTGTAATCTAAACCACATGTCAATGAGGAATGGAATTTCTTTTATTGTTTGAAAGAAAAGCTACTGTCCATTTGATACATGACAACACAAAACAACCCAAAGACATCACAACTTGACACCTTTGATATCACGCTTTCCCACGAATGTTTTGCAAGAACCACTGTCAGAGTTTCCTATGTAGGGTGTGAAGTGACATGTATCATTGTTTACCATGTCTCAAGAGTGTCACATTGACTTAGATTACTTCATACAAGCTTACTCCTAATGCGTGTTAGTGCAGGTGAACTTTACAGAGAAGATAGTAAACCTGATGTAACACGTTTAGTCATGGATTTGGACTACAGTGACTCTTCAGTCTGATGAGACATAATGAAAACTGTCCATGCTGTACTATGCTTTCAAAGGATTTAGTTGATGACGACAGTGTCTCAATTATGGCTGGTCTATGGAGGAATTTAGAGAAACACCCGAGGTAGAAAGAAAATCTGTTTACTTGAGAGCATGAGTGTGCATTGACGTCTCTCTTGTGATCGAGTCAATAAAAGATTCACAGCTGAGACATGTTGCTATACAAACATCCTTTGTATTGACTGTCATTTCACAAAGAAAACGTTTTCTTTGTGTTCCCTTTGCTCAAGAGGAAATGCAACTCTTAGTTTCGTAATGAAGTTCAGTTAAATAAAGCATGCAACACACCACTGGTGCCAGAGAGGTTTTTGGCCCCTGTCCCTATACGGGTATATCGGTATCAGCTTACATTTGGCAGAAACTCAAGAGACATTTACAGTAAAAGCTCAGAGGTGATGCATTTTACCTGTCTGGAAGAATGCAAAAAACACGGTGTAGAAGAGTGTTTAAAAGACCATTGATTGAGTTGTTTGGTTAGCATAACAGCAGTCCTGCTGTTGTTCTTCGCAATATGCTGACGTTCTGTACCATCAAGCAATGTATTCCCATGAGGCCTCAAAAGAAAATAGAGGATGTCTTGAACAGAAACGAAAATGTAAAGGTTTGCACTATAAGGGATTGTTAAAGTTTAAAATTTGATTAGGACTTACTGCATAAAATACTGCATAATCATGAAAAACAACAAGGCTAGCTAATGTTAATTTTAGTTTACAGTGCAATAAAACAGGGCTGTTCAGTCCTAAGGACAATTTGTACACTGAAAAAAAATAGTTTTTTGCTTCTTGTTCAAATTGCTTAATTAAAATTAGCTAAAACAACACAATTGCTATACATTTTGTCCTAACTTAATTTGATTGTGTTCAATCCGCTTAAATATATGTAAAATTGAAGTTTACTTATTCCGTTTGTGTTGGGATTACATGAATGATTTGTGTTGCATTAACTGAAACTGGGCGGGGCTTGTTAGTTCCCAGCATGCTCATGGTGGATTGTGTTCACCGACAATGTTTTCGGGAAGTATTCCTGAGCCCATGTTTTGATTTCCATTATAGTAACATTCCTGTATGTGATGCAGTGCCGTCTAAGGGCCCGAAGATCACGGGCATCCAGTATGGTTTTCCGGCCTTGACCCTTACGCACAAAGATTGTTCTAGATTCTCTGAATCTTTGGATGATATTATGCACTGTAGATGATGATAACTTCAAACTCTTTGCAATTTTTCTCTGAGAAACTCCTTTCTGATATTGCTCCACTATTTTTCGCCGCAGCATTGGGGGAATTGGTGATCCTCTGCCCATCTTGACTTCTGAGAGACAATGCCACTCTGAGAGGCTCCTTTTATACCCAATCATGTTGCCAATTGACCTAATAAGTTGCAAATTGGTCCTCCAGCTGTTCCTTATATGTACATTTAACTTTTCTGGCCTCTTATTACTACCTGTCCCAACTTTTTTGGAATGTGTAGTTCTCATGAAATCCAAAATGAGCCAATATATGGCATGACATTTCAAAATGTCTCACTTTCAAGATTTGATATGTTACCTATATTCTATTGTGAATAAAATATAAGTTTATGAGATTTGTAAATTATTGCATTCCTTTTTTATTCACAATTTGTACAGTGTCCCAACTTTTTTGGAATCGGGTTTGTAGTTCAGTGACACTAAAATATGTGAAGTTGAACTGGATGAATGAATATATGAAATTGAATGCCTGAATCATGTCAGGGAGCCATATAAAATTCACTTTGAGACTACTTAACTGGCTCACTTAAAATGACTTCATTCCATGATGTTGAAGTTACATGAACAAATTATGTTTGTTTAACTTAATTAATTCATGTGGGACCAATGTACAAAATTAAATCATGTGAATCCAACAAACTTTTCATCCCAGATGGTTAATTTTCCATGGGTTTCCTCTGAATTTACCTACCACAAGGATGTAAATTTAAGTTCTCTGTTAATCAGACAGTTGTCGTAGTCCTTATGTAGCAATTTGTTAGCAGCTTACAACCAATGCTCTTTTGTGTTTAAAAACTCTAAACTGAACAGCTGCAAAGTACATTATCTGTATGTACTACAGCTGTTTCCTCAGACAGTATCTCGGTCTGTGCAATATGATTTATAACATATGTTTTTTTTATGTGCAAAATCTGCTTAGTCTGCTAACATAAACAGACCAGTGAGGGCTGGATATTTGCATCCTTCTTTTTTAGTATACTGTATCCTGTCTTATATTGATGTGACTTTGGACACTTAGCAGTTTCTTGGTATTTAAGAACTTATGAGCAGTGTTTCTTTGCTCCCTTGCAAATACCATTGTATTGTAACTTTGATTGTACATTCTACAACAGATAGCAACAGATAAAAGACTAGGCTACTAGCATTCAAAAGCAATTAATACTTCAAATTGATGCATTAAATTGTTCGTAAGTGACAGTAAAGATATTTATAACGTTACACTTCTTTTTCAAATAGTATAAATGCTGTTCTTTTGAACTTATTCATCAAGGAAACTTTCAAAGAATTCATCAAAGAATTATTAAGCAGCACAGCTGTTTTCAACATTAATAAAATAAATGCAGCCTTGGTGGGCATAAGAGACTACATTTAAAAAAATCTTACTAACCCTCTAATCTAGCAATGAGTGTTTTCATTGTGTCCAGGCAACAATGTCGATAATCCAAATACAAAGAGACTTTCAATTCAGGGAAGGAAACCAAGAATAAGCAACCTGAAATAACACTTAAACAGACTGAGACTGATCTTTTCACTAGAAGACATCTCAGGACAATTAAAGGAACCTGATGCATCGAGTAAAATATTTGGGTGGAATATGCTATAAAGAGAAAAACAGAGCAAATTGTCCTGGATAACTGCATCTTCCATCCATATGCGTCAAATTAATAATATTCCGTCTTCATTTAATCACCCTCATGTTGTTCCAAACCCGTATGACCTTATGTCTTCTAGGGAACACACAAGGTAAACTCTATCCTTAAATCTGACCACTTTTCTTCATGCACTGCATTTACGGCATGCTATTTTCCAGAACAAATAGAACTGCTGTTCTTGCTAGGGAATAAACAAAATCGAATTGCCCTCATTGCATTCACTTCTGTGGAACACAGAAGGTGAATTTTTGAGGAATATCATGCGAATCTCTTTTTCATAAAGGGAATAGGGGAATGGGGCTGTAAAAAGCTATAAAAAATTACATAAAACTGTCATAAAGTGGTCCAATTTACTCATCTGCTGTATTCCAGGTCTTATGAGAAAACAGACTGGAATTCAAGTTGAAATGCACATTTTGGTTGAGCTATTGCTTTAAGGGAACAACAGCTGAGTTATTTCTTTTGGAAAACAACATACATGCCTTAAATGCCGTGAATTAAGGATAGTGGTTAGTTTTAAAAGTGAGTTATTTCTGATATATATTGCTTGCATGAACTAGAGACATATTTTATCCATTGTGTCCTCTTATTAAGACAGTTCCCCTAACATTTTAATAAAAATGCAATTCTTAGAAATAAAATAAAAAAAATCAATTTTAAATAGTTTGTGCATGCAACGGTTAAGAAGATGTGGTTTACAGACTTCAGACCTTTAGTGTTTCCCAAACACTTGGATGCCAATGACTTGCATGCCAAAGACAGAAGCTTCAGTTCTAGAGAGTAATCTGAATGCACCTCACAGACAGGTTCTCTAAAGTGATTCAGTCCCAAAACGGGTGCAAGCACTGCACTAGGGAATTCCGCTCACTGCCGCCCGTGACGTCACTGCTAGCCTGGCTCCACATGCACAATGGGTGTTTCCCCAAAAATCACAAGTGTACGCTTGCCAAGCGAAGCTGCAGCTACGCACACAGGTGTGATAGGTCGTTACTCAGATAATGAAATCCTTATACTTGATACTTAATACTGAAAAGTGGGCAGGAAATGATTAACACTCAGTTGACTGGGACTTTCCACACAAACCGCGACAGTCGTTGACACGCCATTCTCACCGGTTACAAACGCCCTGCGCGTGTCCTGATGGGTAGGTGAAAAGAGCAGCAAGGCGCGTTGATTGAAGTGCTTCAATCCTGGAATATATTGTAACTACTTTCCGCTTCACTGCATGAAATCGTTAGAACCTATCCTTTCCGCAAACCTTTTGAGATGTGGCTTTATTGGGCTTGCAAGGACTAGTAGAAGTGGGCCTAATAGCTTATAGGGGAGATCTGTTCTTTTTTTTAATGTGTGCCTCAAACGTTAAAGGAGTATTTCCATATGTGTCTGTTTTAAATTAAAGTAGTGTGGAAGTACTTTGGAAGAGTTTTGTAGATTTTTTGTTAAATTAGAGTCAAGTACACACAATACTAACTGAAAACAGGATCATTTTAAATGTTGTGCACAAATTTACTGTAGTAATCAGATTTAGCCTACTTGTTCAAATTGTCATACCCCATCACCACCCTTATTTAATTTTGAATATTTTAATTCAAAATATTAAATACGCTGGAACGAATTGACTTATAAAAACTGATGTTGTTGTGCTGATGTTATAGGGTGAATTCAGGTTGATTGGGACACTTTTTCCAATTCATCTCAACGGCAAAAAGTGTCCCAATCATCCTGAATTCATCCCTGCTGATTTAGATTATATGAGTTCTGTCATTTAACATAAATTAACATGATCACAAATTAAATTAGACACATGTGAAAGCATAATTACTTTTTTTTTTTTTTTGTCATGTTGTTAATCATTTATAATTTTACATAGTGACAGCTTATGTGTGGACCTCAGGAGGGTGGTGGTCATGCATGATAGTGATTTCATTTCTACACTCTAAATAATAGCTGTAAAAAAACAAAACAAGTCTACACAGTAAAATACCATTTTCCATTGAAACAGTAATATACTGTAAAAACAAAGCATTCTGGGTGATATTTTTCCTTTTCGAGAAAGTAACCTTGAAGCTGCGTCTCATTTCGGAGGCTGCGTCCTCTGGAGGTCGCATTTGTAGGCTGCATACATCATCGAGGATGTCTCATTTAAGAAAAGTAACCATAATAAAATTTACTGTTATTCCTCATAAAGTGTAAAATACTGTAATTTCTTTCTTACTTTGCAGTCTAACAGTTACTTTACTTAAATGAGACTGCCTCGATGACATATGCAGCCTTCAAATGCAACCTCCGGAGGATGTAGCCTTTCGCAGGCTACGCAGCTATAGGCTACTTTCTCGAAAACGACAAATAATACTACCCAGAATGCATTGTAGTATACAGATTGCATTGTAATGTACAGAAGTAATATATCGTAAAAACAATGCATTCTGGGTAATATTTGTCGTTTTCGAGAAAGTAGCCTATAGGTTACTTTCTTGAAAACGACAAATGTAATTACCCAGAATGCATTGTTTTTACAGTATATTACTGTTTCAATGGAAAACGGTATTTCACTGTGTAAATTTTCCATTTTTACAGCTTTTTTTTTTTTTTTTGTGGAGTGTAATTGGTTAAACATATGATGTTACATCCATTACTGCAACATTCTCTGTTCTCCACGATATTAAATTAATTGATGTACAAAGCTGAGTAGCTAGTTTAAATAAATGTAACCATCAAAATAATAACATCACAGATGTTTGATAGACTTACAATAATATAACATATAATTTAGCCTTTATTTTTTTAATCATCTCATATTAAAATAATTTATTTTGTCCCTCTGAATGCAAAATTCACATTTTACTGGAAGTACTTTTACCAAGGGCGTACTTATAACGTAGCCAAAATATGAACTATCCATCCATCCATCTATCTGTTCTCCACACAGCCTACATTTGGTCATGGGAATGCTGAAGCCTGTCCCAGCATTTTGGGCTAAAGACAGGGAAACACCCTAGACAGATGTCCTGTACATCACAGAAAATATGAACTGGACATTTTCTTTAATTCAAAATTATTCATTGGAGCAGGGAAAATTCTCCTGATCTGTAAAATAGCTATATCAGACCAAAACAAAAATGAAGGGCCTTTTAGAGGGCTTTATTGTAAACACAGTGGGGAGACAGCTGTAATGCCCAGTTGAATAAACTGCATTCATGCTTTCAAGCCCTGTTTGTTTTTCCATTAAACTGACAGTAGGTATTACTGTTTGATTTATTTTCTTTTAACGCCTCAAAAAGCCTCAACAAAACACAAACAGTACTTCACAATTATTATTAGACTGCATTATAGATTTTGAAAAAGAAAAAAAATAAACACAATGTACAGATTGAGTTTACATTTTGCATTGAATGCAGAATTGAATGAGATTAACACCAGTCTGTACTGCTGTTGTTAATAATTTAAAAGGCTACTGTATACAGTTCTGCAACACTTATATGAAATACATGCATATCCTTTTTAATTAACAACATGTATGTATTTATTCAGCTCACACTGTAAAAAAAAAAAGAATATGATTATAAGTGTAAATTTCAACCTGCTCTCTTTATTTTCTCTTTTTAGAAGTAAAAGTCAAGAACCCCTGGAACAGGCCAGTAGTCATCTTTCTGACTGCTTTTATCGCCCTGGGGATCGTCATCATGGTGACCATTTCTGTTGTCCAGTACAAGCCTTTACCCAAGAAGTACAAGGTATGACTGACACCATTAGTGAACGATTTACTGTGTGTTAATCAGATTAGATTTGTACAGGCTTCACTGATGCAGTGGTTTCTGTACACTTGACAGTATGGAATAGTTCTGGATGCAGGCTCCTCGCACACCTCCGTGTTTATCTATGAATGGCCAGCTGAGAAGGAGAACAACACAGGCATGGTACAGCAGTTATACACCTGCAATGTAAAAGGTATGTAATCCCTAATTTACAGTGCAGAGGTCAAGATCTAATGTAATCTGGATTGTATTTAAACTAAAAATAAAAAAATAAAAAATAAATCCCATACCTTGGGGGGATAGTCCACCCAAAAATGAAAACTATCATCATTTACTCACCCCCCATGTCTTTGGAAACCTGTATGACTTTTTCTTCCATGGAACAAAAAAAGAGATATTTAGCAGATTGTCCAAGCTGCTCTTTTTCCATACAGTGACTGATTTTCAGTAAATAATGACTTGAATTTCAGCCTGTTCCTCACTATCATATGGCTTTCAGAAGAATATATATGTAACAATTTATATATTTATGATACAATTTTTCCTTCCTTATGTGGCTTGGCAGCTCCTGGTCCCAATCTACTTTCAATGTAGTGCAGTTTAGACAGTCTGCTAAACTTCTCCTTTACTATTCTATGAAAGACAAAGTCAGGAGTTTAATTTACTATCACTTTAGTCATTTGTCAACACATCAAATAACAACAACACTTTTGCGTACTGTAGGCAAAGGCATCTCCAGTTACTCTGCTAATCCAGATGGGGCTGGCAAATCTCTGCATGAGTGCATGATGGAAGCCAAGAATATAGTACCTGCTCACAGACACAGCGAAACCCCTGTGTACCTGGGAGCCACTGCAGGCATGAGACTGCTCAAGTAATCACTTCTCAGTATTCTCAATTCTGAAGAATCAAAAGGGGAGTATAAGGAGGTATAGATAATAATTTGGAATGGAACTCTTTGTACTCAAACCAAAGACTTATTAATCAATGATGAATTGTCTTTATTCTGTAATTATACTACTGGTCAAATCTTCGAAATATTTAAGTTTTTTTAATAAGTGTTTTATAAGTCTCTCAATAAAACAGTAATATTGTGAACTTTCTGTGATGGCAAAGCTGAATTTTCAGCAGCCATTATTCCAGCCTTCAGTGTCACATGATCCCTTTAGAAATTATTCTATGAATGAACACAAAATATATATTAAAGCTGCAGTCCGTAACTTTTTTTTTTTGGTTAAAAATGATCTAAAATAAATTTTTGAGCGAGTACTGTACATAACCAGCCAGTGTTCAAAACTATCTCCTTACCTTAGCCTGATTCACAAAGGAAAGCTTCTAATCATGTTTTATAATTCGGGTGGTACTGGTGGATTTCCATGGGAAATTCGAGCATGCGGCCGTTCGTCATTACGTCATTTACGTCATTATGAGTCCCAGCTAGTAGGCTATCGCATGTGAGGATGGCGGATCATTTATAGCGTTTTCTCACAGCAGCTGCAATAATTAAACTTATCATTTTGATGGCGGATTGTAATCCAGAAAGGTCCAAATGACAATCATCAGTGACAACTGGAGATTCACCCGTAGACAAAAGCAAAAGACTGCGGAGTGGCTACATAAATTGAAATCTACTGGTAACTCTAATACACACTAAATACACATAGTCACGCAGTGCTGATGTAGTTAACATTAATCATTTGAGAACAAAGTATAACAGTAATAATAATTTGCACGGTTTGATGTGATTCGAGCTAAGTGATCGTTAGATTTAATCACCATTGGTAGCGCGATTTATTGTAGGCTAATGCTTTTTTCCTCAGTTGCAAAAGTGGCAGACATGTTACTTACTTGTTCAGATTACATTTTCCAGTGAAAATTCTTATTTTGGTCATACTTCAAGATGCAGAATCTGTGATTCCGAAGTACAGTTTCCACATTTCAGTGCGGTGACTGACAGCAAACATTAGATTCATCCACTCTGAGGAGTCATGCCATTGCACAACCCACGTAAAGATGATAATTTCGCAAATAACTGCAATTGCAGGTTTCAAACAGAGATGGCGACAAAGAGGCAAATTTACAGACTGCAGCTTTAAATTAAATTTTATATATATACTATATTTGGGGTGTGTGTGTGTAATTTTATTTAATTTTTTTTTTGTTCATTTATAAATAAACCATAAGGATCCATGTCATGACCCCTTTAATTAATTGTTTACAGATGAAGTTTATCAATATCTATTTTTCTCAAGGATGGAGAATGAAGCAGCCTCAGAAGAGGTACTGGCTTCAGTAGAACATTCACTGAAGACGTACCCCTTCTCCTATCAGGGAGCTCGTATCATTTCAGGCCAAGAGGAGGGAGCTTTTGGATGGATTACCGTCAATTACCTGAGCGAAAACTTAAAAAATGTATGGTGTTTTTTTCACTTGAGTTTAGCAACTTTTCATATTTGTAATTTTAATTTGTAATTTTTTAACCCAAAGCTCTGCTCCACAGAATTGCAGTGCCGAATATATAGTATGAATTACTTATCTAGTATAAGAATGAACAGTGAAACAAACCATTTCAGTGTGGAAAAGAGAATGACATAAGCTCCCGTGTTTCTCATGCAGCCCACAGGGACTCTTGGAGCTCTGGACTTAGGCGGCGCCTCTACTCAGATAACCTTCGTACCGCAACAGGAAATTGAATCAAACGACAATTCTATTGACTTTAGGCTGTACGGAAATGATTATCACTTGTACACCCACAGCTTTCTCTGTTACGGGAAGGATCAAGTTCTGAAGCTTTCTATGGGCAAGAAATTAGAGTCAACACATGTTGCTGACAAGGTATGCTTGTGATTGCAATGGAAAAAGTGTGTCGGAGCCGAGGTCCTTTCCTAGTCCAATTCCCCTCTCTCCTCTCCCATGATTTCCTGTTTGTGCTCCTACTGTCCTATATAAATAAAGGCAAAGATATAAATATAAATTAAAAAATGAACAGAAAAATTGTAGACCTTAGTAGGGTCCCCCCATTGCAAATTGAGTGTTGCATTGAAGCAATATATACAATACCATATTAATGCATTTACTGTACGTACTTTGATGCCTGCATTGCAAAGCCATTAAATATTGTTTTATTGATATAGAGTCACATTCATTTTTTTTTTTTTTCAGCAAACAAATGTAATGAAACATTTAGCTGCATTTTGGTTCCTTTACTTTAGCTTTGGTTGAAGTTAACTTTTTATTTGATTGCATATTTTAGGTATAGGTATAGACCACAATTGACTCTAATACAATTGTATCTCATATTCTTACATTTTTTCTCTTCCCCTAGACAGAGCCCATTGAATTAAGGGATCCTTGCTTCCACCCTGGATATAACTTCACAAAGCCAGCTGAAAGTTTGTTCAATACCCCTTGTATGAATAAAGTGAATTTGACAACTGGAAACATCTCCCATGTGGGGTTGGGGAATTGGCCTCAGTGCCAACAATCGATCAGAAAGGTTTTAAATACCGCCCATTGTGCTTACTCAAAATGCTCTTTCAATGGTGTATTCCAGCCTTCTGTTGATGGAAAATTTGGGGTAAGAAACAATGAAGATTGTTTGAATGAATTTTAATGGCTGGTTGTAAATCACAACTAGTGTTAATAATCATGCCATTTGATTTTCTAGGCTTTTTCTGCTTTTTTCTTTGTGATGGACTTCTTGAATCTGACCAGTGATTCATTAGACAGTACAAAGCAGAAGCTGGCAAAGTACTGCTCTACTCCATGGAAAGAGGTGAAATGTATCTTTGAAAGATGTTTTTAAAACAGTTGCATCTTGTTGGGACAGGATGTCTTAATGTGAACTTTCTTGACTTTTATAGATTGTAGAAAAAAATCCCAAAACAAAACAGAAGTACCTTGCAGAATACTGTTTCTCAGGAACATACATACTCACTCTTCTGGAAGATGGATACAATTTCACCTCTGACAACTGGAAAGACATCAGTTTCATTAAAAAGGTAAGAATGGTGTAAATTAATGCTCTCTTTGATGACATTGTTAAATTATTTCTCCTCACAGAATATTTGGAAACTTAAAACACTAAAAAATGCATAAAACATTTTCATGTAGGTTTAAGTAAAAATTAAAATCAATACTTTTATACTTTTAATGCTGAATCACTACTTTTATTTTAAAGTAAAAGTAATTGCAAAAAATTACCCACACACAATTGTGTGACAAGCGCTCTCTCTGTGCAGATAGGAGACAGTGATGCAGGCTGGACATTAGGTTATATGCTTAACCTGACCAACATGATCCCCGCTGAAGCTCCAGACACACGTCCGATGCCTGATGGGGGATACATCACATTTATGCTCCTCTTCACACTTCTAATACTTGTTCTCATTCTTATGGTCTACATATATTTCCGTCGGTCCACTAGACAAGCCCAGAAAGACATCATTTAGACAGGGATATTTTGCTGTGGTCTCTTAATGTTGAATGCTTATTTCTGCAGAACAGATACAAAATCATGTTATGACTAAAAGGTTATAGATTTAACTAAACGGTTAAATCTAAAAGGTTTTACATTTCAAAGAATTTGGACTCGATACCTCATGTGAAGGATAAACAGGTTTTGGGAGAGAGAAGGGTTACAAGTTCCATTGCAACTGAAGGGACATCAGACTCTGTTCCCATTTTTTTGTGGTTTTTGTGACCACTTAGTTTTCTTAAATATCAAGTCAAAAGTACAGGTTTTAGCTTTTGGGGAGCTGGATGAAAGAGGTTTGCTGAGTTTCCTCAAAAGGAAAAGTGCACTGACATTCAATATATCGTGTGCCTTAATTCTGTATGAAAGTTCTCCCAATTTATGTATAGAAAAGCACACATCTTCTTGATGCCAGTATCTTTTACTTTTTTACTTATAAAGAAATGTCTGTGAGGTCAAATGTCTCTAGATGTGTTTTTTTTTTTTTTTTTCATTATGGTCATATGAATATCACTGGATATCACTGTTTATACATTGCTTTCAGCATAGCACACTTTTTTTAACGAATTGCAAAATGGAGGGTAATTTTGCTAGGTCTGTCATTGCATGTTTTTTTGTTTGTTTGTTTTTGTTTTGTTTTTTTTGCTCTTCCTGTGCTTGCCGTTTGTTTTTGTTTTTATTGCAATTACTGTTTTGTTTTGTTTTTTAATACAATGATGTAACAGGAGAGGTAAAAATCATTTGTGCTAAAAACATTTGTTCATGTCTGCTTCTGTAAGGTACATTTTGTATATGATTTTTCTGTGTATGGCTCTGAAGTGGTATGTGAAATTACATGAATTTTTTTTTATATATATTTAAACAATACTTGTAGCAAATTTCTATTAAATTTACAAATGACTGGTTGTGTATATTTTATTTATAATCACATATAATTAAAAAATAAATTAATAAAAGTAATAATTAAAAATATACATTATATATATAATTTTATATATATGTATAATTTAAATTTTTAAATATAAATTATATAATTATATATAAAATATTTAAATTATATATATATATATATATAATCAGTTTTCTCCCCAAGATATATATGCTTCAATATACGTAGGATATACATTCATTCTTTATTATTGCTATTGAGAAGTAACAAAAATCATCCTTACAAAGGTTTACATTAAGCCTTAATTCCACAGGAATATTTGAACAAATATTGCCACTGATAGGGATATAATGTAAGATAATAATCTGAAGAATCAGTGGGTATAGCCTTTCTTACAGATTTTATAAGAGGCCATAACACTGTCAAATACATATGCAGAGTATATAGAACCAGTGTGATATTACAGCTCATATCAGGAGTACTATATTATGCTGAAGTGTGTGTGAGATGTGTCAGCAGTTGAGATACTGGCAATATACAAACATGCTTCATTAAACATATGAAGCAACAATGAAATATTCAAATCTAGACTCACAGTGGTGCTTAAAAATGAAAAATCGCTCGTCCTTAACTGTGTAACAGGTGAACCAATCAAATCCTAAGGCTTTGCATAGAATTTTTCAATATCTTCTATATCTATAACACCCTCCTTTATCAGTGATTGCCATTGAATTTGATGTGCAATACATCTAAATTGCATCACAAATGTGTTGCCCATACGGAATGAATAAAATGCAGAGTCATTGAACATTGGGAGTAGTTTTGGAGTTGCAGTTCTTGGCCTCTCTTGGCCTGATGTGAAGCGTCTCTGAGTGTTTGTCTCTGGCGCACTCTTGTGGCTCTTCTCGGCTGTACAGCATTGATCGTAACTGTGGCAGGCACTGGTCCCAGTCCTCGGGCAGCAAGAGCAAAAGGAAGCCCAAACAAATGATGGACACCGCAATGACACGTATACTGTTGAGCTGGATCTCACACATGTAGCGATCTATGACTGGAGTGCAGAAGATTTACGGTGGTCACTCAGTTATTACTTTAATACATTTGAATAACTTGATCTTTAAAACACAAAGATGCTAATATAATCAGGAAAACATGTAAACCATATGCAATTTCTGACCATTCCACTACCATTCAAAAGCTTGGGGTCGGTAAGATTTCTTTTTGGGGAAAAAATAATACTTTTATTTTGCAAGGATGCATTTAATTGATCAAAAGTGACAGTAACAATATTTATAATGTTACAAAAGCTTTCTGTTTCTAATAAATGCTGTTATTTAGAATTTTCCATTCATCAAAGAATCATGAAAAAAACAGGTATCATGGTTTCCACAAAAATATTAAGCAGCACAGCTCTTTTCAACACTGATAATAATAAGAAATGTTTCTTGAAGGGTTAGTTCACCCAAAAATGAAATTTCTATCATTAATTACTCACCATCATGTTGTTCCACACCCGCAAGACCTTTGTTCATCTTCGGAACAAAAATTGAGATATTTTTGATGAAATCCGAGAGGTTTTTTATCTCCCGTAGAAAGCAACTAAATTAACACATTCAAGGACCAGAGAAGTAGTAAAGACCATTAAGACCAGAAAGAAAACAAAAATAGTGACTTTGTTCAACAAATTCTTCTCTACCCTGTCAGTCTCCTATGCAGTTGACGAAGCGAACACAGTATAGAGCTTCTTTGTTTACGTCTGAACGCCGGCTCAGTATTTGCCGACGCTGTACGCATGCGTGTGATGCTGACGCAGGAGCCGGCCAATACTGAGTCTGCGTTCTGACGTAGAACCCGGAAGCTCTGCAATGTGTCTGCAACGTAAACTGCATAGGAGAATGACAGGGTAGAGTGGAAATTGTTGAATAAAGTCGTACTTTTCTGGACCTTGAATGTGGTAATTTTGTTGCTTTCTGTGAGAGACAAAAAAACAACAAAAAAAAACAACTTAATTTGTGTTCTGAAGATGAACGAAGGTCTTACGGGTTTGGAGCGACATGAGGGTGAGTAATTAATGACAGAAACTAACCCTATGAGTACCAAATCAGCATATTAGAATGATTTCTAAAAGATCATGTGATACAGAATACTGGAGTAATGATGCTGAATATTCAGCTTTGCCATCACAGGAATAAATTACATTTTAAAATTTATCAAAATAGAAAACAATTATTTTAAATTGTAATATAATTTCACAATATTACTGTTTTACTGTATTTCGATCAAATAATTGCAGCTTTGATGAGCATAAAATACATTAAATTACTGACACCAAACTTTTGGTGTATGTTATGAGGTTGAAGGAGTAAAATAAACATCAGTGACATTCCACTAAAATCCTCATACAGGTCTGAAATGAGTGAGTAAATGATGACAAAATTTAAATATGAACATTTTCCAACTGCACAAATGAGATTTTAAAGCAGAGATTTTCAGGAAAACTGAATAAATTAGTTTTCAATAAATATTTAGTCAATTTTATGCTGTTATGATTTTAAAGGTTATGGTGCTTTTTTGTCATTTTAAAAACAACAACTGACTCACCAGCATTGACAGGCACACTGAGGACAACGCCCAGAGAAATGAGAGTAGGAAGTGTTATCAGAAAACCAAAATTCAGGAGGAAGTTGAACACTAAGGGGGCAACCAAAGAAAAATCAACATTGCTAATAATTTTAAGGGAAGATGGCAATTTGAGTACATAAGAGAAGCTTGTGTATTTGTGTCCATCGTCTTACCCAGAAGAAGAGCAGACATGCCACAGATGCTTGGCCATGGCAAATCTCTAGGGGAAACAAAGTCCTCGGCCCCCGTGAGAAGCAGGATTAGAGGTACAGCGCTAATGAAGACCAAATTAGCTCCGCCGAGGACTGTAAGATACACAGCTGCTTCACCCAGCTTTGCACTACCCAGAACAAGCTTAAACAGAACCTGAAAAAACATTTATACATTTCTGTACAGCTAAAAAGAGAATGAAATAATTACATGTTCATTTGAAACACAGGTCAATGGTGTATGACAATCTAAGATGTGTTTGTTGTGCTACAGTATATAATCCTCTCTTACTTTGTATATAGCTGCTGTTGATGCAGATGCAACCACAAGGGAGATGCCAATCACAGAATGGCTGTGGAAACCATCGGCATATGTCATCATAACAATGCCCCCAATGGCTAAAATGGCCGCTACAATCTGTGATCAAACAGAATACAGAAAAACTGTTTAAACAAAGTACATTATAATAAAAAGGAAAATCCAGTGTAGACTCTAAATTACACACAATGCTATAGTCACTATAAAAGCATTTTATATAACAGTTCATAGACTCACCCGCACTCCCATAAAGCGATCCCGCAGGACAATCCAGGATATTAGGAAGACAAAGGCACGACTACAGCAGAAAAGGGCACAGGCATCAGTGGCGGGGATTCTGCGAAGGCCTTGCAGGTAAAGGTAGCTGGTGAGAGTATATAGCACTCCAAAAGGGGCCACGCGAGAAAGCAGCATTCTCAGAGACAGCCCGTCATCTCCCAAGAACTGACAACACTCTCTAATGTGAATCCACACACATGAAAACAATGTATTATGCCATCATTTATCATTCTACCATTTACAATATACTTTTTTGTAACATGGATCATACATTCTTGATCTTAAATATAAAATCTTATGCTTAATTGCTTAAAAAAGATGCTTACATTGCTTACATATATACAGTATATATCTATATCTATATATATATATATATATATTTTAATTTTTTTTTTGACTGTAAAGTGAAGAGCAGCCAACAAGTGCCTAACATATGCCACCATTCAAAAGTTTGAACATTGAACTTTCTATCCATCAAATAATCCTGAAAAAATGTATCATGTTTTCCACAAAAATATTAAGCAGTACAACTGTTTTCAACATTAATAGTAATATGAAATGTTTATTGGGCACCAAATTAGCATATTAGAATGTTTTTGAAGGATCATGTGACACTGAAGACTAGAGTAATGGCTGTTAAAAATTTACATTTTGAAATATATCAAAATGACAACAGCTATTTAAAATTATAATACTATTTCCTGTATTCCATTTAATCACAGCTATTTTAAATTGTAATAATGTAATACTATATTACTGTTTTTACTGTATTTTTTATCAAATAAATGCAGCATTGGTAAGCATAAGAGACTTTCAAAAACATTAAAAAATCTTACTGACTCCGGTAAGTGAACTTTTGAAGCTTTTATTGCTAATACTGCCATAACAATCATTAAAAAATTGCAGTAAATTGTCAAAATTTGGAAGAAAAACATAAATAACCTTACTTACAATAGTAAACTAAAAAGGCAAGGAATGTCATTTCGGAGGTGGAGCAAGCAATTATATTTTTAAGATTACAAAGACAAACACTTTTTCTTTCTTAGTAATAAAATGCACTGATAAACGCAATAAGATTGAGAACGTATTAATAAATAGATTTTGATTTCATGATGACTTTAAGACGAAGAACTAGTTATAAAACATGATAAAACCAACAACCCAATTTAGATACAAACCAGGGAAACCCAAAAGTGCTGCTCAGTACAAAAGATTAAACATTTAAAAAAATCTGTTGTGCTGAACTCATGAAAAGGACAAAAATGCCATGGGACATTGTTAAGAAAATGAGGTTAAGGTCAAGTCCTCTATCTGAGCAGCCCGGCCCAACAGAACTGCGAAGTCAACAGTCACTCTGGTTCTGCAAGCCAAATTGAGGTGTCTGCATAAATCCAAAATATTACACAGTGCAGCACTTTTGCAAAGAGTTCTCATTTTGAAACTCAGTGAAGTTTTGTAAGTCACAGAATCAGAAAGATCTCCTTGCATGAAAGGAAACACAACCTGTCTCACCTGAAGCGCTGTCTGGGGGTCTGTCTGTCCTTGCTACAGCACAGGTGACCCAGGTAGTAAAGCGGGAAGATGGCACAGTTCCAGGAGGTGGAGAACCAAGTGAGGGTGAACGGGACATTCAAGCGCCTGACGGTTATTTTGGCCAACTGAGTGCAGCCTGACCAAGACGCGCAGATGCAGATCACCATAGTGACACCCCACAGTGCTCTGCGCAGGTGGACTGCAGTCATACGCAAACAGCAGCGGAGCCTCTGCAGCCTGTTCACACAATCTGATTTGACTGTTCCTGTAGCAGTCTGGCCATCTACCTTCACTTCCACCTTCTCACTGCTGGATCGGTCCTCCCCTGCAGATACAGACAACATAATTGCATAATACAAAGTCATAAGAATAGCCACAGGCATTTAACTGTACTGTACTGCCAGTTCTTTTCTTTCAGCAATAAACTTTCGTGCTGTACTATGGGAGAAATTTGCATAACAAAGCTGATGCTTACAAAGCTGAAATGCAGTACATAAAATATATATCATCATTTCTGAACTGTAACTTTAGTAAGACAACTCAAATCAAGTAATGTTTCATCAAAAACCTGGAACTTGACAGCAGGAATCAAGCAAAGTTTGAGGTTGGTAAGAATTTTTATGTTTTTAAAAGAAGCTTCTAATGGTCTCCAAGGCTGCATTTATTTGATTTAAAAAATGGAAAAACAGTAATACAGTGAAATATTATTACAATTTAAAATAACTGTTTCCTATTTTAATACATTTTAAAATGTAATTTATTCCTGTGATGGCAAAGCTGAATTTTCATCATCATTACTCCAGTCTTCAGTGTCACATGATCCTTCTGATATGCTGATTTGGTGCTCAAGGAACATGATTTATTATCAATGTTGAAAACAGTTGTGCTGCTTAAGGATTATTTGATGAATAGAAAGATCAAAAGAACAGCATTTATATGAAATATAAATCTTTTGTAACATTATAAATGCATTTACTGTCACTTTTGATCAATTGAATGCATCTTTTCAGGATATAGAAGTATTAATTTAAAGAAAAACACCTTACTTAGCCCAAATTTTAAATGGTACTGTATAAGGGAGATATACTGGTACTCTACAAATGGGAGATATAGAGTTGCAGCTATAAGAAATAATGTAAAGTCACAACTGTGAGATAAAAAATATAGCAAGAAAAAGTCAATTTCTTTTTACTCTGGGATTGAAACAGACCTCTATATTTGTGGCATGATGTAATTTACAGTACCACATAAATTATTTTTGACCTGCCCTTATGCTTTTTTTTAAGTATAAGACATGCTTATAAAACAAGATACAAGAACAGATAGCAAGAAGCAATACACAAGATCATCAAATGTATTGCTGTCCAGGGTACTGAAGCTGTAACATTGTTTCTAGAAAACCATTAATTGTATTACAAGGCATCTAATTTCTGCTTTATATACCATACTTTTGTCCTCATGGCCTGTAGGAAGACATTTAGTACACTGTCCAGAACCAGCCAGGTCTGAAGGACAGAACTGTCAGTGCAAGGAGGACAAGGAGGCAGACAGACTGTCCCTTAAGAAGCAGTCGGTCAACAGAACAAATGTGACCTTATTGGTGAATCTTTGTTGATCCTTTCCATCAACTGCAGTATGATCAGAAAAATCAATGCCACCACATCTACCAAACATGAGCTTGAGGAAACATTCTCACTCTATTAAGTTTTAAAGATGCTCTGCTGCATCACTTCGACTCAAAAATTGACGGTGGAAGATTTGCTCACTTCAAATGCTCTGATGATCGCAGCTTATGTTCTCAGGGATTAGAGGTCTCAACAGCTTTAGGGTTAATTTAAGGAGCTGCTGTGGTAAGTTTCAATGACTACATGCAGGAGAGGGTAGAGATAACTGCGCAACAAAGACATGACAGTGCATGGGTTATTAGTTAACTAGAACTGCTAAAAAGTTATATTAGTTAATTTGCCAAGACAACATTTCTCATTTAATTTAATTTAACTTGATGTACTAAAATAACTAAAACTAAAATTAATAAAAACTAGACATATTAAAAAAAAAATACAAAAACACAACAAAGTTACTAAAATTTTAACTAAAATCAAAATGTACATGATATGATGCAGTGAGTGGAGGAATGCAAATGAGAATTGAGAGACTTCATCTGCCCCTGATGACTCAGCAGAACTGGGCTCTGACTCAGTTACCTTCTTATGCATAGAAGAATCACTGCCAGAGCGGCACATCATAACTCAGGCTATGATGACCTAAAAATTGCATTTTGTTTTTTTATTGAGTACTACATACACACATACAGAAAGTAATAGAAAGTTGTCTAAAAATGATTCAGCTGTTTTTTAAATGGGTGATAGATTTTTTTGCTTGTGCCTGTGTCAACAGTATTCTTAAGAAATGATGAAATGTTTGTGCGTGGGGTTGCGGAGGAGCTCGGATAGATGCAGGGGTGTGAAGCTGGACTCTGATTGATGTGTTTGTTTACACCATAGAACATAGATGTTCACCTATCATGTAAAAAAACATCTATCAAACTCATAGACTGGACAAACAGCTGAAAAGCAAGAAGAAACAGTCCTCACTTGAACTTTTAAGCCACCTTTAAACTTTTAACAAGGACTTACTACATAATGCATGTATGATGCAATATAATGAAATACATGTAATACTATTTTGATATAAGATAAGGGTAAAGAGCTGTAACTATATGAATTATACTGTACCCTTAGAGTTCTACAAACTGAAGTTGTGATAGTCTTTTCTTCTCTATTGTGACGTATATCCGAGTGAAACGACTTCTCAAACAAGTAGATGTAAGTTTAAAGTATTCTTATAATATTGTTTACATAGAGCATTTGAAATTGTGCATTGTAATTGTTTTGATATTTCTTCAATAATAATAAAAAGTTAAATGTAAGGAATGACTTGATTTTGTCCATCGGGAATAGAGTGGAGCAGGTTTGACATCACTTTGTAGGCCAAAACACAGAAACTAGTTAGCATTTTAGCACTTCCGGTTCCATCGTACCAAAGGTTTTTTTAATGAGATTTTGGTTAAATGGCTGAAATAAGGTCTGTGGTGAACACAAGCTCACATTTTATTCTACGACATAAAATACTTTACCCCAATCAAGATTTTTTAAAAGCTGTTACATGTCTTGAAAAAGGCGGTTGCTAACAAGTGGCTAAACAGGACTACAGAGGCTGTCTGCGACATTAAATGTCATCACGCCAAACAGGTAATCTCAGTCCGCTTTTATGCTTATAATTGTGCACTTACAAACTATTCTAACTCAAACGTTCTGGGAAAATATTTTTATATAAAAACTGAAAGAGTTGTCGGAAGCTTAGTGGTGGTGACGTCGAACTCGTGCGACCGTGGTATAGTTCACTTATAGCCTACCTTTAGCTTTTTACTTCTCGCAACTGCAAAATTCAAAATTGATAAAAGTTGTGTTCATCTGTGAAAATTATCATTATGGACAAAACGTGCAAGTATAATAAACTTTTGTTGATCACAAAGCTTGCGATAATCCAAAAGCCTATGGAAAAATCCTATTGGGTTTTTGTCAAGGGAACCAGTATCCTAACTGTCGATTAGTGACGTCATACCTGCACCACTCTATTGATTGAGTGGTTGTGGTTTGCTATAGACCCTTTTCACAGACTGTGATGACGCGTTTTAACGGTCATCAATATCTTAAATCCTGCAAAGTTTTTTATATTTTCATTTTTTAAGAAACTTATGTACATTATAACACTATACCTAGTATTATATTACTTTTGCATCAAATTACAAAAAACTAGTTAACGCTGCTCTGAGGGTGTTTCTAATACAGCGTCTATGTGAGTGATGGTAAAAATAACATCTTTCTCTCCTCTGACTGCCGTTATCAATCGCTCTCTATTTTTTTCCTCTTTTTGAAAGTTGTGAAAACACTATTGTGGAGTTTTTTTTTTATTTGCTATTTGAGCAAATGGAAACACAAAAAATATATTTAATGTATTCTCTCATTCACCGCTATAAATTTTACCCAACTATGACGACTTTCGCTTCTGAGAAACCCGGAAATGTGAAAAGGGTTTATTGCTGTGATTTCGTGTGAGTGACAGTTTGCCCCGCCCTCGCGCCAGTAAACACGTCATCAGAGAAAAGATGTCATTGCAAGTGGGAGGGGAAATTATTTAGATTAAAGATGTACCATAAATTAAATAATAATAATAATGTGCACGGATAAGTCATTTATAATAAATACTGCAATATTCCATTAAAAAAATAAGAATCGTCTATTTTGAGTTCAAGGTGACTTTAACTCATATATTATTCCTTTAAATCTTTACCTAACTCAAACACAAGCATAAATCAAGTGTACTACCTCTGATAGATTCGTTCCAGGGCTCATAGCCATAGTAACCAGTGATCCTCAGAATCCGCTCTTCTATGGATGCGTTGTTGATGAACTCGACCGATCTCGATGACTTCAGTTCTTCATTTAGTTCTTCATCAATGACGAGGGATTTCAGCTGTCTGATCTGAGGACTGATGTCTGACAATCGGCGTGGACTCATGTCTGAAGGCTTTATCATTCCCCTGAAGTTAAAGAAGAGACATCAGAACACAGTGTATCTCAGCGGAAATGTAGAGCTTAGAAGAACCAACCTGCATGTAAACACACCGTCAACACTCCAAATTAGAGGCACGACACAACGCAATACGACAAAATGCTGCCAATCAATGAAACTGTACAAAACTGCGAGCGCGCGCGTTCGCGAGAGTCAGAACTTGCAGTTGCGCTGAATAGTGTCAACTTGTTTATGGTACATATCATTGCAAGCTAGATGAATGCATTAAAAAAAAGGACTGAGGATGAAGAATGTATTTAAATTCAGTGAGCAGTTCGTGCGCACGCGCTCGTTTTGAAGCCTCTCATTTTTATTCGCCAAGAAATGTATTACTCACTCTGAGACTGAGACTGAGACAGAGAAGTTCTGTTTCATTCGGCACTCCGATGAGCCCATTTTTAGAAGCATTTAAAGAATCAAGCGTTTAGAAATCGTGATTGTTCAGGGTAAATAGTCAAAAGGAGATCCATAGCGTTGAGCTGGGGCTTCACTGCCTTATGAAGACACGACCACCTGTGAACGCAGTGCGCCTGCGCAGACCCAAAATTCTTATTAAGTTATGAGCTTCCAACCCACTCATATGGATGTTTTTCATCTTTTATGGACGAGTTTACCCATGTGAAACACCGATAAACTCTATTAAAACACACTTTTCAGTCTCACACTAATTTATTTAATTTGGTTAGGCTACTAATGATGTCTAATAGTGCATGTGCATACACAAAAGAATTGTGTTTTTTTTAAAGTCATAAGCATTCAGTGGTGGAAAGATATTTTTTGGAATAAAATGGCAGACTGAATGCTAATTTCATAGCTAGTATGTATGTATATTAAATACACACAAAATTGCAAAAAAAAAACAACAACTTTATAACTGCTGACTGTAGTGTCAGTGTATTTTCCTTTGGGTGAACAGCTACATTGCAGCAAACACAGCAGCCCAGCACAGCCCATCTGTCTGGCACAGCAGAGATGCCAGTGCATGGCAGGGGAAAAAGAAGGAAACTGGCCAAGAGTAGATGAGGAAGGAAGTGGCTCTTGGAGGGTGGTAAGCTACCCAGGAAGACAACATTGCAGGCAAAGCCTGTTTTTTCCACAAAGCTTTAGACCGATCCCATACGCATATGTACTATCTCATACATGCTCATAATATGCATAATTATTACATTTCAGAAGGTATGTGAGTGGTACCTGACCAAACTCAATGCCACAAGTTGTGTTGTGGGTGGTTACCAGGGTGTTGCTATGCAGTTGCTAAAGCATTCTGACTGGGTATTAGCATATGTTTTGTGTGTTAATAACACTCTGGTCCCGACATATAGCTGGTGTCAATATAATGTCCGTTTAATCCTTCAGTGTAAAGATTTTTTACCTTCATAAAGGTAAAGATTTTTTACTTTCATTTTATTGTCCACCAGATAAAATCTTAAATCTGATTGCTAAGAAAGTGCATATCACAGCAATATCTTATCATCAAACCACACGATTTGAGAACTCATTCATGTCTGTAACACAAGCGTTGCGAAACTGAAGATACATGCCAAAGTTTAATACAAAGTTCAATCTTTCACATCTATTAAATATGAGCAATTATAAAATAATAGTGATGCAGAACTTAGCAAGCACCATGAAATATGTTAATTTTCACATATAGCTACAGCAGGCTACACGTAGGCTATGTTAGTTCATAAATACATAATTTTTTTTAATAAGTTCCACATTACTTTATGGCATTTTTCATTGCTGCTGTTTAAAAACATTAAGTTATTTTGTTGCACTTTACCATAAAGTCTCATTTGTTAACATTAGTTAATGCATTATTTAACTAACCATGCATAATGCTTAAACTAACCTATGAGCAATGTAATTTTTAAATCATTTATTAATCTTTTTTAACATTAGTAGTAAACATCTAATTGTTTGTTCATAGTTCAGAGTGCATAACTAATGCAACTTTTGATTTTAAAAATGCATTAGAAAATGTTGAAATTAACATTGACTAAGATTAAAAAAATGCTAGAAGTATTGTTCATTGCTCGTGTTTAATAATGTAGTTAATTAATGTTAATCATTGAAACCTTATTGTAAAGTGTTACCAGTTATTTTAGCAAATTTAACAAAGACAATTTTTTCATATTTCACATAAACAAAATTGCAACCTGTGAAATGGCTGTCTGTTATAAAAATGTTTTAAAGCCAGATTTCTAAATTAAATTGCAGAAAGAATAGCAAGACAGTAAATTGAGGATTAAACGATCTAAGCTGGTAATCAAAGCTGTCTTAATAAAACACCTTAAAAGCATCATTATGCAATTTTATCATTAAATTGTCACTCAGATTAGCTTTTCAGCACTTAATCAAATGTAAAAGTTTTACCTGTTTTTCTGAGAACACGGTTGTACACAGGGTGCTGGAGTTTCGTCCCCTTTCTGCATTGCGCCGGCACATCATGTGTGGGGATCTTTTCCCTGCAGTGTGGCAGCTTCACGGTCCACAGCCAGGTTTTGAAAGATGGCTAGCAGTGGGGGTGTGAGCCTCGGTGTGTGTGTGTGTGTGTGTCTGTGTGTGAAGGGAAGTTCATTGTAACTGGTTGGCACCTATCGATCGGAAGAGCCGTCTCCACCCCGCACAAGCCTCAGTCAGGAGACCTATGCTTAGCTAAGCAAAAACATCTGACAGCGCCGTCAATACCCTCCCTTCCGTTAGAGAACGCCGTGGGGAGAAGCCATGAGGTCTGCATACGCTTAACTCAAAATTGAGCTTGGCACACACTGTAGCGAGACCTGACATCTAATAATAAGGCAGACTGGCTTGGATAAATACAGGCCATGGGAGAGAGAGTTTAATTGAAAAATCTTGGGTGAGAACTATCGAAGGGCTCTGGTGGAGATCGTTCACATTTATCAAGGACAAACCAAAGGCAAAGTTAAAAGGAGACATTTATAAATAACAACTGCAGTATTCAATAGTTTGTTCTCTTCAAGGAGAACAGAAGGGTACGATGGGGTAAGATTCCACTTGGGGAATGACGTTTTTTTTTTTTTTTTTTTCTCGAAGTGAAAAGATAAAATTAGACCCTTGGGGTAAGATGGCTCCCCCATGATTTGGCTCAGAAGGCCCAGAGTTGCATGTTGGAACTAGTGTTATTGTTTTTAATTTAATATTTATTGTAATTCATGGGGTTATATTCATTAATTCCATTAGTTAAATTTAGACGTCTTTGTTTCAGACATCTAACTTAAAAGAGTGAAATCATCAAATTTAATTCATAGTGTTGCTGTTATGGCATATATTCAGTTAAAAGTTTAGTTCACTCAAAAATGAAAATGATCCCATAATTTACTCATCTCCAAGCCATCCTAGGTGTATATGACTGTCTTCTTTCAGCCAAACACAATTAGAGTTATATTAAAAAAATATCCTGGCTCTTCCAAGCTTTATAATGGAAGTGAATGATATCCTAGATTTTGAAGCCCAAAAAAGCACATCCATCCATCATAAAGGTAATCCATACGGCTCCAGAGGGTTAAAAAAAGGCTTTCTGAAATGAAGCAATGCGTTTTTGTAAGAAAAATATCCAATGTTTTTTATCAATATCCAATAATAGCCATCTGCGTGTTCACAAGAGAGTCGAGTTCCGGCAAAAGGGTGACCTCTGACCCGATGTATGACGTAGTTCCTCTTTTCTTATATCGAAATCCTCTGACATTTTCTTTAAAACTTCTCTAATTCATGACCAGCATTTTGTTTTGCTCTATACTCTGCGCTTACACATTCGTCAATTCTCACCTGAGCTTATACCACACCTTTGTTATACGTTATACGCCATACGTTGGGTCAGAGGTCCCTTCGGAACTCGACTCTCTCGTGAACGCGGACGGCTGGAGATTTTGGATCTCGTATTTCCTTCTGAGAAAAATATCCTTGTAATCTCACGTGTCTCCTCTAGAATTTCTGAAGATATTTCAGCAATGTCACAGACTGTTGACACAGTACGAGATCTCAAATATTTCTCATCAAATACTTCTGAAGCCAAATTATTTATATTATTTTGTTACTTTTATATTATTTAAATGTATTTAAGTATTTGCTATAATATATCCATATTCACATTAATATTGAGGTGTGTACTTTTGCAGTTTGTCAACAAATGTTTCAATTGTGCATATTTTCACCTTAGGAATTTTAGGAGAAACATCTCATGCTATGTCAATACCAGTAAATGAAGCATTACTGAGACCTCCATCAGTTTTCCTGAGGTATGGAAAAAAATAAAATTTTCCATTGAATGTTAATAGTAATCATTCTGAATACCAAATATACTCAAAAACAATTTTCCCATGATATGAAGGATTATTTACCTTTGGAGAAACCCCTGAAATATAACCTCCTATATCACCTAGAAGCAAAATACATTGTCCATTAACAAGCTCATCATTCTCAACAATATCTTATGCTGTGATGATAATGAGTGTGACATTCAGATGAATGTCTAGGAGAACTCAAGAAGGTCACTTATAGTTTCACACGCTCTTAGCAGAGGACAACTTATTGAAATATATCCTGTTCAAGTGTAACAAGGTGAGCACAGCTGCAGGGCCTTGTTAACATAACCTCGGCTCAATTTCAGCACCACTATTACAGGATGGCATCAAATTTACTTTCAAACAACAAAGTAAATATCTCTTTTAACAGCATTGAGCAGGCATCCTGATAGACTGTTAACAGACCGTACAGCTGCTCGGGTCCACAAAGCCTCTTCGCCCCCAGCAAGGTTTTAACACACTGATATAGCCTAGCAAAATGACCTAGGTAAACTCTGAGAGGTGGAGGAGATGAGTTCGGATTAATTTAATATGTGTGTTGCAAGTTCTGTTGTGTATGTACAGCATCTTGCTATTGGCTGAAGAATGGACACAATACAGTCACATTATCTATAACCAGTTTATTCTGTTTTGTTAAAGTGCGTCTTGAAACATACAACAAATGCACAACTTTCAGCATTTTTAGGCATGTGCAATAAAATTAGAAATATAAAACTGAAAACCATAAATAAATGATAAAATAAGATTTATTTCCTTCAGCAATATACCCAGTCGCACATAAGAGCATACTGATGCACCGATGTGACTTCTGTTCTTTGCTTACAATACAACAGTAATGGCACTCGATGCACTACAGCACTCTTAGGTGGTGGACAGTGCCTACTGCAACAAAAAGAACGGCTTCAGAAGAGCCAACATGACTAAAGGCAAAAAAAAAAAAAAAAAAATCCCTTCATTAGAGAAATTAATTATACAGCTTTTTGATTGTCTGATGCCTCTACTAAAAATATATTTTAAATTCCCTTTATGAGTTATGGAATGTTAAAAAAAAAAAACTTCACCAGGGACCTGCCCATGTCTAAAAAAAAAAGAAGAAAAAAAACACTAGGCATCGTACACTTGCATACTTTGAATAGGGTTCAGGCTGGAATACACTACACAACCTGTACAGTAAACAATTGAGGATCAAACACTACCAGACTTTCAAGTTATGAACACAACAGAATTATGCATAATTGTGCACCTTGTTGCTGACAAATGAAAACAATAGTTTGATAACATGTTTGATATCTTCTGACTGGACGGAATCATAGTCTGAAGCTAAAAAAAATATACAGTGTTATACACTGACTGCCTAAAATTGGTAGAGTGGCTCAGACTTTTAAAATAAATGTTCTAAAAGGGTCACAGCAATGCCATAGAAGAACAATTTTAGTAGATAGTTCATGAAAGAACCATTTTTTTCTTAGTGTTAATAACATTTTAAAAATCTAAAGAACCTTTTCCTACTATAAAGAAACTTTTGTGCAATGGAAAGTTTCCATGGATGATAAAGTTTCTTCATGGAACCATCAATGCCAATAAAGAACCTTTATTTTTAAGAGTGTAGTGTTGACTTGTCCAGACTGCAAATTGGAGCAAAATATGTACAATACACAAAGATGTGTAGTATATTCCAGCCTTAAGCAATTCTTCAAATTAGTATAACCAGAAAACATGATTTACATTATTGTATCTGTAAAACTATAATACAGGTCATGGATCCCTTTTAAGTCACCTAACAAGAAGAGTACATAGAATATGTACAGCTAGTCTATGACCACTTACCAGTTAACTATTTATTTTCAGAATTCACGGATGGATTTATCTGTTACATACACACACACACACACACACACACACACACACACACACACACACACACACACACACACACACTGGTTTACTATCCTTGTGGGGACTCTCCATAGATGTAATGGCTTTTATACTGTACAAACTTGTATATTCTAGCCCCTTACACTAACCCTACCCCTAAACCTACCCATCATAGAAAACTTCCGGCATTTTTACATTTTCAAAAAAACTCATTCTGTATGATTTATAAGCTTGTTTCCCCATGGGGACCTCAATTTAGGTCCCCTTGGTGACACAAATCCCCATGAGTCAATGTGCATTCAGGTTGAAGTCCCCACCAGGACAGATAAACATGTGTACACACACACACACACACACTCTGGTAACAACACGTTTTTCAGTTCAGTAGCTGAATGAAGAATGATGTCCTCTGATATTATGTATTATCCTACGAATTCATACAATCCTTTTCCACAGTACTGTAACTTACCTTCAGCCGGTGTTTCAAGTATTCATATCTATGGTAGGTTTCAGCTAACTTGACAGCAGAGTAAACTAACAATACATTTATACTCTTAGTGGAGATGCTTCGGAAACATTAACATGTCAGGTTCTAGAAACGGAATTTCAGGATGCCTCATTGGTTCATTGGTCCATTAGAGGTAGCAATAGGTGAGGTGGAGACTATGTCATCAGGAAACAGATCAGTCTTATCCTCTCTAAATGAGGCTGCCTGGTCAGACACAGAAGCAAAGGAGAGGTGATCATGATCCACGATGTTAAGCTGGTCCTCTGTTTTTTGTTTCTTTAGGTAGAAGATCTTCCTGAGCTTCTTCAGGTGCTGAAGTTCACAGAAGGTTTCCAGAACCACCAACATCGCGATCAAGCCCAATATCAGATAGACTGTATAGGAGAAAGACAGATAGGGTTAAAGAGAGATGGAGAATGACCCTTGAGGTAGCTCTTTGTCTTTAGCAAACTAAGCCAAAAGATAAAAAAGCTAAAGTTCAAGTTTACGGTTAAAGTTCTGCTAAATGTCTACTAAATGCTAAATGTCCCTACCACATACACTACCGTTCAAATTTCTTGGAAAGACATTAGTACTTTTATTCAGCAAGAATGTATTAAATTTATCAAAAGTGACAGTAAAGACTTCTACATTGTTACAAAAAAATTCTACTGTTTTCAACATTGAAGGATTTCTGAAGGATCATGTGACACTGAAGACTGAAAATTCAACTTTGCCATCCCAGGAATAAATTGCATTTTAAAATATATTAAAATAGAAAACAGTTATTTTAAATGTAATAATATTTAATAATATTACTGTTTTACTGTATTTTTGATCAAATATATGCAGCCTTGGTGAATATAAGAGGCTTCTTTCAAAAACATAAAAAAAATGTCCAATCTTTTGAATGTTAATGAATGTGTGAATGTAAGAAAGTAAAATTAAAATGAAATGTACAATATATAGCTCTGTACATCAATAATGATTCAACTGACTGTGCACTTACGAGTAATGCCCAATTTATAGAGTTCTCTGAACCTCTGGTGGTAGCCCTCTCCTGGTACATAGTCACCCAAGCCAATAGTACTAAGAGAGATGAAGCAGAAATAGAAAGACTCTAGGAAATTCCACTCCTCTTCCAGTACTGAGAAGATGATGGCAGGTATAAGGAAGAAGCAGGAGATGGTAATAATGGCCAGCAGGGAAGCGTGCAGGGCGCCCAGCAGAGGTTTGGACATGCCCCAGCGCCGATGCAGGTAATCCACGGGCCTGCGGGTACTGAACTCCATGATCCTCTGGACCACCGCAGTCAGGAACAGCAGGGTGAATGGGATTCCCACCACTGAGTAAATGATGCAGAAGGCCTTACCACCATCCGACAGAGGAACGCTGTGGCCATACCCTGGAAAGAAAACACATAAAGCTCTTTTGTACATTCTGAGACAATCACATCTAGCATTTTACTCAAATGAACCAGTTAATTTGTGTTTTAAACACTATCTTAATGACATAATGAAAGTCACCAGGAATGTCAAGGGTGTCACCTGTTGTAGTACTTAAATCCTGCTGGATTAAGTAACATAATCCTTGGAAACACTACACACACTGCATGCTTATCCTTCAGACACCCTTCAAATCGCCCACAGATCATCCTCAATGAATTACAAAACCACAAGAGTCCCGCAGGGACTGTAAATATATGAGTAAGCACTTGTTTTGCTGTATTTCTAAGAGTATCCTAATAAATATGCTAAACCCTCTGAAAATGGACTTCAGAGGTGAGGATGGTCTTCATCATAAGTACAAAAAATGTTACAAAAAATGGTCCCAAAGAATGTCTTAATTCAAGTACTATTGTATTTGGTGTTCTATGTGTTGCTACTTTTATACTAATGTTTAATAAAGCATCTTGAGCACTACTATTAGTAGTAGTAACTCAGCCAATTAGCAACTGCATGACACTGCTGGTCATTTGAAATGACCAGAAGCAACTTGGTCCATGTGGAATAACATCCATGTATCCTAATTTATTGTTTTATGTATTTTTATCTTATCCTTTCGCAGGATAAAGGATTAGTTCACTTTCAAATGAAAATTACCCCAAGCTTTACTCACTCTCAAGCCATCCTAGGTGTATATGACTTTCTTCTTTCTGATGAACACAATCGGAGATATATGAATAAATATCCTGACGCATCCAAGCTTTATAATGGCAGTGAGCGGGATCAACGAGTATGAAGCTCAAGAAGGCGGAATAATACAGAAGGCGGTCTGGCGGAATATTTTATAGATATTTTACTTCATAACTTGTTAAATACGGATATTTTTTTTTTACACAAACACATCGCTTCCCTTCAGAAGGCCTTTATTAACCCCCCCAGAGCCGTGTGGAGTACGTTTATGATGGATGGATGTGGATGAAGGCACTTTCTTCAGCTCATACTGCCATTAAAGCTCGGATGCGTCAGGATATTTATTAATATATCTCCGATTGTGTTCATCAGAAAGAAGAAAGTTATATACACCTAGGATGGCTTGAGGGTGAGTAAAGCTTGGGGTAATTTTCATTTGAAAGTGAAATAATCCTTATTTGCCTCCTTTTATTTATTGTCTTTTTATATGTTACTACAATTGCTTAATGTATTGCTTAATATATTGCAATGTTAACAATCAGGCCCATAAAGCTTTGTTGACTTTTGACTATTTATAGAGGGAGGGAACCCATTATACATAGGAAAGTCTCTTTTCTAGAGTTATTTTAAGCATATTTTAGTACAAATCTAAAAATATGACTGTAAATGCTGGGCTGTTTAACAAGACCATCAAAGCCTGTTAGACATCACAGGCGTCAGCTATGATGATTTTATCACAGATCAGAGAGGACAGGTCGACCTTACAAATGACATCACTGTCCTGGCCTCTCTTCCTCCATGAGCCTCTTGGGTAAAGAATGATTTCATATGGTAAATTATATCATGTAAATCAACTGGGTTAGAATACAAAAAAGAACGAAGAAACAAAAAATCCTATCAAGCATAGGCTATTAGTGTTGTCAAGAGAATGTTTGTGCTCACCTGTCGTGGAAAGCACAGTGCTGGCGAAGAAAAGTGCAGATGTGAAATCCCAGTTCCAGTTAGTCGTGGCATTATTGAGAACCGACACACCGTAATTACTCGCCTCTAATGCTCTGGCCAGAAACTCCTCCAGTCTTTCATCGGACAGACATTCATTATCCTCTAGAAACTGCTGCTTCACGGTCCGAAGCTCTCGTCGAAGCTCTTCTTCATACGGCAGTTCCACCGCGGAAAACACTACAGCCCCGAATATCAGATAAACCACATACGCCAGCACCAAGACCAAGAAATACCACGTAGACCTGTAACCTTCTAAGACACGCACACACGAACTTCCCGATAGACACTGAAGCATTGTCTTGGCGGCAAAATAGGTGAGATAAATAATACAGGTAGTCCAATAACAGGAATACACTCGTTTCTTACAAATAAATAAACTCTTACAGCTGTCTTTTAGTTATAATTTCCCGTTTGCCTCCTGTCGGTATTGCGGAGCTGATGTGACGGACGATCAGGAGCGGCGTTTTTACTAATCGTACTATGCGAAGGGTTTTTGTTAATATTCATGAATCTGACATTCGCCTGTAGAAGGTAACAACGCAACGTCAGCACTACCTAATTAACATTTATATATAAGCTTGTCGCCATTGGAAGGTTGCAACGGGCGTCAGAGTTACCTGATTAATATTCATAAGATAGCCTTCGCCGTAGTAGATTCATATTTTGCGTCAGGCTCATGACGTCTGGTTCTTCCGCGCCTCACCTTACGCAGGTCAGCTCTATTCATCACATTTATCACGGCAGGGCGCACCCAGTAAGGTAAACCTAAGGAATTTGCCTTTAGAAGACAGAGACAGTTAAGCCGCTGTCTCAAAGAGACTATATTAGCCTATAAGTGAAAGCCCCATTAGAGTCCGCATCTGCTCAAAGACATCCGGCTAACGTTAGTGGGACAGTTTCTGTTACCTGGTAGAACAGGTTTAACCAGGTGGTGGTTGGATGGTCTTATCATGGCATGACAAAAGTTTTGAAAAGTGACCTCAAACAAAAGTGTTGCTGGACCGTCCTCCTCCTGTTGTATCAAAAAGCTTTTTGTAAAGCTGGTTCTGTATAGCCAAAACTCTTGTCTGGTTTCAGTGAAGGGCAGTTGTGAGGTGGTCTGTCTGTATTTCAGCTATATTTTAGTGACCTTTTCATCTGACCAATAAATGTAAATGAAGTTGGAGTATCATATGATTGTGTCATAAAAGTGGTCCATACAACTGTCTCTTGAAACCATTAGCTGTACGACAAATAAAATATAGCCTAAAAGTCATTATAGTAATCATAACTCCAGAACAACATCCGTTTGATTCACAAATGAACCATTCAGTCCAGTTTTGTTATTCAGACATCTGATTCACTGAAAATATCTGACACAAAAGAACAATTCAATCACAAACCATGAATAGCGCTAGGATGAATGTAAAGATTGTCATTGAATAATGACTTAATTTAGGTCTTTTTATCACAAAAAAGCTATTTTATGACTTTTTATGGCATATAGGACACACAGAATATAGCACAGAAGTTGTATGCACCACTTTTACAACAATTTTATATTGCTTTTTTTTGTCTTGTTGGAGCTCGACAACCCCTGTCCTCATTCACCTTGTTTGTTCCAGAAGAAATAAAGCCATGAAAGGTTGGAATGACAAGATGATAGAATTTTCATTTTTTGGTGAACTATCGCTTTAACTCATCACATCCTTTGAGATTTGAAACATTTCTTCATTTTAAAAACACCACTCCACCCTGTGTGCCGGCGTTACACATCAGGAGATGCATATCTCAGTAAACCAGTCTGTGCACATTCTAAAGCTGCTGAAATAGCAGCAGCTAATACATCTGAGATCATCAGACTATTTAGTGCTTACGTTGACAAGTTCCTTGTATGACACTGACGCCTCATTGTACTTTTACCTTATTTGTTTTACAATCATAAACAATGCTCTTGCCATCTTTTTAGTGCCTGTTTTAATGCCAGATTTTGTGAGTGGCCGGAACAGCTTGACATGGCAGCTGTACTTCCTTTACCTCTCTGCAGTATTGCTGCATCATTGGATGACTGTACACTTCATTCTTGGTACTGAACAGAAGTCAAACTGTGAGCGCTTCCTTTTTATATTCTGTTCTGCTCTTTTGGGTTATTTCTGGATGATCAAGTGAAATGTGAGACCTCTGGCCAGACCAGAGAGCCAGTAGTCAAGGTTGTTGCTTTGGCACAAAGGCTTAGAAAACTGCACTCAGAGCCAATGTTATTGTTATACCGTAGGCTAAGTGATATGTTAAAACTAATCTACTATGACAATTGTTGACATAAATGTCACTGACAATAAGATTAACCCCTTAGCATTCCTTAGGTCTCTTTTGAAGTGTATTTGTACCATGGGTGGTTACAGTGGAACGCTAACAGCCTGGTTAATATCAAACTATGTTATTCTTAAGAAAATAATCACCAGATATTCGCTGAGGATGTTTATTCTAATAACCATAAGGAGTGATTCACAAAGAACGCGTTTTTGCGTTGAGCTACTTTTACCTTTTAAACTTAAATTAGAACGTGTCATGCGCCAAAAGCTGCGAAAGACGCGCGCGCAACGTACATGTTTACATTACATTTACATTTATGCCTTTGCAGATGCCTTATAGAAAGCGACTTACAAAAGATGAACTAAAGCAATTCGTCAAAGAGCCAACAATATGTAATATACAATGCCAGTAAAGTAGGCCTACATAATAAGCAGCCATGATCACCATACACCTTGAGAAGGCCATATTTAGATTACTGGATGACCAATATGGGTCTTTCAAAGATTGCATTTATTGCATTATTGCTCCTTTTAATGACCACTAGAGGGTGCTGTGACGCCAAAAACCGGGGAAAATTTGTCTAAAATGTGTCTAAATCCTGGTCTGGTTATTCTCCAGACCATGTTTTTGAAAGCGTAGCAAACTCTGTCGGTCACCTTAGCACGTATATTTCCATTCCTCTACTGTGAGTGGAAAAAATATAAGTTTACCATGCCACATCTGTAGAGTTATAGTCCTTTAAAGTGTGTCAACCTTACACCTGGGTATAATTTATCGTTCCTGTTTCACAGCCTGCAGACCTTTGATGTTCCTCTGTCTACTGTACTTCTCCACCTGCTGTGGTAAGTGTTATATTTTAAAAGCTTGTGATTTCCATGTTTAGCAACTTTAAATACAGAGGAAGTTGTTTGTTATGTGTATGTGATTGTTGGGTTGTGTACTTTGTGTTTTATGAGACTACCATTAGGTTATCGCCTACTGTTTAAAGCCATTTTCACATGCTTATTCCATTATTTAAATGTTATTTCCATTACTCACTTGTGCCTTAATCATATTTTTCAGTTCTCATAAAGACCTGTGATATTTCCCATGTCAAAGGGAGGACGCAGAATGAAGATTAATAGGTGGCTTTGTCGACACTTCTGTTGATCTACACCTGTGCGCATAAAGGAACAGCAGAGAAGCATAAATGCTTCAAAGCATTCCAACTTCGTTTTAGTGCTTCACAGAAGGCCTTTTTCTTCCAGTTTCTGGCTGAAAAGAAAGACAGATGAAATGTCAGTGCGCACATAGGGATTAAATGTCCTGTTTGTTGAAAACAAGAACTTCCCAAAAATCCAACATGAGGTTACTTCATAAATCAAAGGAGATCTTGTTGTGAGTCTCCACCTAACCTTGTCTTTAGTCTATCATTTGTCTCTTACATGGCACAGCCTGCTCATATTATTCACTGTAACCATGGCATAGCCTCTCAGACAGGAAGTGAACACGTGCAGAGCTCTCCAGCCAAAGTCAACATTCTGTCTCAATGGTTGGCATTTGTGTTTGTGCCTTCTGCTAGGGTTGTTTTTGACCATCCCAGGGCTGTTGATCAGTTCCCAGGCTTATGTTGCAATAGTGCTGAAATTAAGATCAGGACAAATCTGACAGCTGGCCTCAGTTTGTCATCCTTTTGTGACGCACAAGCACCCTGACGCCATGTGCCCGCCAGGCAGGCCGCTCGTTAGCCTGGTTGCGTGCTTTGGCAGGAGCTGCCACTCAGCGTGTATGTTTTCAGCTGTACTTTTTGGGGCACGTCATTGATTGGGGCCACATGCTACATATACGTGCATATGTTTCAGGTTGAGCACAGGAGAAACTTCCTGGCTCAACAACTTCTGTGGTTCACTTCGGACATGTAGGCTATAGTCCGTACACAGAAAAGACATCCTTGCCGGCATCTGGAAAAGACATCCCAGCCGGCAGGTCCACCCCACAGGGGCTCTTACTCTAGGTCTAGTTCATGAATAGCTGGGGTGAGCACACTGCATTCTGTAGACTCCTTTGAGAATAAGGCCTGCATTACCTCCTCTGATTTATATCGCCCCTTTTTAAGGCCACTGGCAGAAAACTCACTGGCATTCTTGTACGCACTTCTGCAGTTAATGTTAGAAAGACTAAATAAGGAATTACCAAAATCGAGAAAGTACCATTCTTATCACCGCTTTATTTCTCATGATCCGTAATTGTGTTTTAGACCCAAAAGTCTTTTGAATTCCAATTCATTTATACACTGCTCAAAAAAAGTTAAAGGAACACTTTGAAAACACATCAGATCTCAATGGGGAAAAAATATCACGCTGGATATCTATACTGATATGGACTGGGTAATGTGTTAGGAACGAAAGGATGCCACATCGTCTGATGGAAATGAAAATTATCAACCTACAGAGGACTGAATTCAAAGACACCCCGAAAATCAAAGTGAAAAAATGATGCAGCAGGCTAATCCATTTTGCTGAAATTTCATTGCAGCAACTCAAAATGGTACTCAGTAGTTTGTATGGCCCCCAAGTGCTTGTATGCATGCCTGACAATGCTCCTAATGAAACAATGGATGGTGTCCTGGGTATTTCCTATCAGATCTGGACCAGGGCATCACTGAGCTCCTGGACAGTCTGAGGTGCAACCTGGCGGCGTCGGATGGACCGAAACATAATGTCCCAGAGAGGTGTTCTATTGGATTTAGGTCAGGCAAGCGTGGGGGCCATTCAATGGTATCAATTTCTTCATCCTCCAGGAACTGCCTGCATACTCTCGCCACATGAGGCCGGGCATTGTCGTGCACCAGGAGGAACCCAGGACCCACTGCACCAGCGTAGGGTCTGACAATGGGTCCAAGGATTTCATCCCGATAATTAATGGCAGTAAGGGTGCCATTGTCTAGCCTGTAGAGGTCTGTGCGTCCCTCCATGGATGCCTTCCCAGACCATCACTGACCCACCACCAAACCGGTCATGCTGAAGGATGTTACAGGCAGCATAACAATCTCCACAGCTTCTCCAGACCATTTCACGTCTATCACGTACTCAGAGTGAACCTGATCTCATCTGTGAAAAGCACAGGGCGCTAGTGGCGGACCTGCCAATTCTGGTGTTCAATGGCCAATCGAGCTCCACGGTGCCGGGCAGTGAGCACAGGGCCCACTAGAGGACCTCGGGCCCTCAAGCCACCATCATGAAGTCTCTTTCTGATTGTTTGGTCAGAGACATTCACACCAGTGGCCTGCTGGAGGTCATTTTGTAGGGCTCTGTTAGAGCTCATCCTGTTCCTCCTTGCACAAAGGAGCAGATACCGGTCCTGCTGATGGGTTAAGGACCTTCTACGGCCCTGTCCAGCTCTCCTAGAGTAACTGCCTGTCTCCTGGAATCTCCTCCATGTTCTTGGGAATGTGCTGGGAGACACAGTAAACCTTCTGGCAATGGCACGTATCAATGTGCTATCCTGGAGGAGTTGGACTGCCTGTGCAACCTCTGTAGGGTCCAGGTATCGCCTCATGCTACCAGTTGTGACACTGACCCTAGCCAAATGCAAAACTAGTGAAAAACAGTTTAGTTTTGAATGTTTCGTTCAGTGGATTGGCTAAAGAATCATTTGAATGTGAATTGGGCTATACTGGTTGATTCACTAAAAAGAATCAGTTCATCAGAGTCATTGATCGTGAATTGGTCTACATAGGTCGCAAAGTATGTTATCGTGTGCAGTCTGCGAGGATGACTGGATAGAAATAAGTGTTTTCTTGCCATTTTTTCCTGGAAAATGGTTGTATTAATCTTACATTCAGCTCAGACGACAAACTTTGGTAAAATATGACTTGTTTTGTCGTGTAGTTGTAGAGTCAATAGCGTTGGTGTAGAATTAGCTTGCACAGTGTTTATTTGATAGTTCAAATGAAGATCACAATTAATCTGGAAATCAATTTTATCCTATCAATAATATCTGACTACTGTGTTTTAAATATGTCAGAGGAACATATAAATAAAAATCTAATAGGCTGGAGTTACTGTTTTAAACGGAAGTACCCCACAGAGATTTGCCCATGAAGTTAATGACTCTTAACATTTTGAGAGTCTGTTTTTTGTAAAGCGGTTCTAATTTAATTTGCCACCTTCCTTCATGACCTCAACACCATTTTTATGGTGTTTTGAGTGCAGAGCTAATCAGCTTCACTTCTCAGACAGATGACTGGCTTGGTACACAGAAATGTGAAAGTGGCTGGTGTTTGAAATGTGCTGAACTTCCTCTATGAGCTCATCTTATGGCCAGAATGTGGCAAAGTTAATATCCTCTTAATCTACCCTGAATCATACATCATCAGTTTGCCATGCCTCTGTACGACAACTGAAAAGATGCATCTGTAATATTCTCTGAAATGAATACTTTGTCTTGTGGTCCCTCTATTTTCAAAACATTGAAACTGGCACCCTTGCAGCATTAATTCATCTTTATTTGCCTGCCAATAGTGAAGTCAGACTGGTGTCTTTGATTAAGTTGTTTGCACTGACATCAAACGCGTTTAAAATGAGCGTTACCTTTGCAGATGACTTACACCTTTATGTGAATGAATGAAACAGACGGGTTTTTCCATGTGGTTCCCTAATGAGCTGAGGAGGTCTTTGGAACAAGCTCTTTTAAATCGTAATCAAACTCCCTTGGTCCTAAAAAAAGGGAACGGCATGTATTTTGACACAGAATCTTGATGAAGGCTAGTGTTGTTTAGATGTAAACATAAGAAAGCAATTTTGCCAACCTTTGGGTTAAAGTAAAACAACAATTTTGAACTTGTGAACTCTGGTTATATCTTGCTCAAAAATTAGTCTGCCTGTCAATAAAGTATGATTAATGAAGGTAATTAATGATGGCCGGTCTTTGTTTCTCATGCTTTTTGAGAAGATGTTTAGGTAACATGAATTAGTTTAGACGTTTCTGGGTCAGGGGATTTGTTTAATTGGAAAAACTGTTGTGATATATCCAAAATTTTGCTTGAAATTACCCCAGACCTATAAGACATATCAGTAATATGAGTAAGCCAAAGTAATTAAGCGCGTAATAACCAGTGAGTGTGATTAGTGAGAGCTTAACCACTGTTGTGACAGTTCGGTTCCCTTAGCTCTACGGGTGTCTACAAAACAAGCTGTTGTTTTTGGCCACAACATGAGTATTTGTTAAATGAACCTATACAGTCACATAGCAGAACATGTGTGAAAGACATTTAGTCTGCTAACTGGTCACTAATATCTGCCAATTTTAAGACAACCATTTATTATTTGAATAAATGCTCACCATAGATGAGCTCATGGGATAGTTCACCCAAAAAAAAAAAAAAAATGAAAAAGATGTTTTGAAAATTGTCTAAAATGAAAGTCCAAAACACACAAAAAAGTTAAAAACATTATTCAAAATATCTTATTTTATGTTCCACAGAAGAAAGTCACACAGTTTGAAACAACATAAGGGTGAACAAATGATGATGATGGAATTTTAATTTTTGAGCGAAGGAATTGTTTGTCTCTTTTGGAAAACTTGTTAACATTTTTGCATTGTGTGTTAATTAGTTTGTTCATCGCCCAAATATTGAGGTCATCTTAAACCGACTGGGTGGTCCACATTACATCACTGTATTGTCTTTTGTCTTATGTAATCACTGCATCTTTTATGTGGTCACAGCAGATGATATAGTAGTTCATAAACCCTAATCTTTGCCCACGATTTCCACTAAAGATCTTTTACTGCAAAACAGGCCCAACTTGCCGCATATGGCAGGCTTGTGTTTCTGAAAGAGGAATTATAAAAAACATGAAAAGGAAAATGTTTTCTTATCTGCTTGCTTGGCCTCTGATATTCTCCCAAAACAGGATGAAAGTATAATATTTTAAAAGATAATTATAATAATGAACTTTGCAAGTAGTCATTTTGGGTCTTGAGAGGAAATGCACCTCTCAGATGGCTGCATTTTAATGTTCAAAAACAACACTGGACCGCTCTATTCATTATGACCCATTAGTCTTCTGCACTTTACTCCTGCTGGAACAAGAACGAGAACAGCAGACAAAATAATCTCAGAAACATACTGATGTGATGAAAGAGCTCTCATCGTTCTTTCTGTGCACTTATGACCTGCAACGATATTTCTAGGCCACTTTCCCAGTTTTGTAGGCCTATGTGGATTTTAGGAAATTGTTGTGCTGCAGTAGTTTGGCCTTGTGCTCACTTGCACAATCAGACAATGCACAGAGATAAAGGTGATAGTGTGAAACTATCCATTACTGAACTTCTGAACTATCAATTCTCTCTCCACCAACAATATCAAATTCAGGACCATCAGGATACATTTACCATCTGGATTGGCCTTCGGAAAAATGGATGGGCCTTGAACACCAAATCAGCATTTTAGACTGATTTTTGAAGGATCATGTGACATTGAAGACTGGAGTAATGGATAATTTATGTCAATTACACTTTATTTTATGATGAGTTACATTGTACTTACTCAAATAAGTACTGAGTTCTGCTAATTAACTACATGTACTTGCTATAGAGTTATGGTTAGGTTTATTGTTTGGTTTTGGGTTAGTTACTTGTAATTATCCATAATTTACTGTTATGACTATAGTAAGTACATGTGTGTGTGTGTGTGTGTATCGTACCCAACAAATTTCATTATTATCTCTACCGTGCTATTTTGTCTAGAAAAAGAAGACACTATTTCTGGCCTGCCCTTGTACTGTTTCATACATCTCAGCTGCTTTATGTCTTGCATTTTATCACATTATTTATAGATTTCTGTCAGTATGGTTCCTTTTCATAATGATGAACCTGCAAATAAAAGAGTGAGATGCATTAATGCCTCACATGAACAGTAAAGACAAGATGTCTTAAATTTAAACCTGATCCTAAAATTTTGGCAGATTGACAGCTTTTGTTAGCTTTACTTCAAAAAATCTCTTCCAATACAAAAGTTATGAGAACATCTCATACTGTAATTCATCTTCTTGTGCATTTTATGTGTTATTATTGAATGATTTATACAAAGAGAAAAGGTAAATGGACCTTGACACAGTGTTCTTGCTCAAAACAGTGAAGAACACTGTGGTCCTGCAATATCTCAAGTGTTTAATTTTATTACCTAAATGTTTCAATCATGCAAAATATTACAAAAGCTTTCATTTTTTAATGGTGCTTTCCAGAAACAGAGACTAAATAACTTCTTAGAATCTTCCTTTGAGATCTCTCTCTTCCTCTCTCTCAGTTTTGAGCCTGTCCCTGGAACAAGAACTACGTCTGATATCTCCTCAGGAGACACGCTGCTCAGCTTCCTCCACATAAAAGTTACGGCAGAAGCATTAGCTTCATAATGCTGTCTGTGTGATTGGGTTTGCAGTGTACCGTGAGCGCAGCTGGATCTGTTTATAGGCCTACTAAATAACGGTAACACAACATCCAAGTGTTAGAGAGTATCATTCATGGGCATTAAGTACAAGGATGACATATTTCATGATGTTCTCCATGTCTTAAGTCCTCTGCTTTCAAGAACCACAGACTTCCCACATGAAAGATATCAGGATCAACTTCAAATCCTCCACATGCGTGTCTCCATGTCTGTTTTCCTGTTGCTATGTGGCCCGATCATTAGATTTAACAGCACTTCCCCTTAATTATGCCCTAATTGCACAGTTGTGTCAGCTTGCATGCACACAAAAACACACTCACGCTCGCGTATCTTTACCACATCGGCCTCCAAATACTTTGCAGAATACTCTGCAGCATCTGAAAGCAGTGAAATGTGGGCACTATTTCAGAGACAAGAATTACTGGAGGACAGCATGCCGCCTTAATTCAACCAAGTACTGTTTTCCCCTAAATGCTCCAAAGAAAGCCTAGAGGATCACCAGATGGAAGAGAGAAAAACACTACCAAAATTGGACATGGTTAGAACATTTGGAACAATTTCTAGCAGTCCATGCCTTTATTTACAAGAATTAATTAAACCACAAATGTATTTATTTTTTTCATTATAAAGAATAGATTCATTAAAGATGCACTCAGGCATTTTTTTTTGTTTATGTTGCAGTGGCAACTTACTCTTAGCAGCATGGAAAATTATAGCTTTTAGTTCCCAATGCCATTGCAGAAATGTACTAAACACAGTCAGCCATGATTCTGTGAGCAAAAAAAGTGTCTAATAAAATACACGTTACTGAGATAAAGCAAGTAATACGTTGGCCTATATGTAAATTTCTATCCATTTGGATTACACCATTATAACATAAACTAATAAACTTAATGTGATACATATTGTCAGTCATACATAAATGAAGCATGTAAGAAACAGGTAAAAATTTCTGCAGTACTAATAAACAATTAAACAATAACCGTTTACCTTATATTGGGTAATACTTTAGTATAAGGAACACATATTCACTATTAACTACAACTTTTCCCTCAATAAACTCCTAATATACTGCTTATTAATAGTAAGGTAGTTGTTAAGTTTAAGGCATTAATATGTGCTTAATATTTATTAATAAACAGCCAATATTCTAGTAATATGCATGCTAATAAGCAACTAGTTGAAAGACCCTAAAATAAAGTGTTACCAATAATGGAAAACTGCTTGTTCCATAACTATATATTTTCATATATTTTAATGGAATAAATGTAACTGTTTTCACAATTATGCTGGGATTATGCTGATTCTAAGCAATTTGAATACATGTATTTTGAAAATATGATTGCAAACTATGTGCAGATGCAAACTATGCCATGATCTTTTCTTTTTTTTTTTCTTTAAGTGCAGAACCCGTTTCATTTACGTATGAGAAATATGCATCACATTAAGTTTATTTGTTTCTTTATGTAATCCAAATAGATGAAAATTTTATATGCAATTCAAATACATAAATCATAATTTTAGGCATGTACAATCTAAAAAATGCTGGGTTAAAAACAACCCAAGTTGAGTTGAAAATGGACAAACCCAGTGGCTGGGTTAAATGTTTGCCCAACCTGCTGAGTAGTTTTATTTAACTCAACTATCATTTAAAAATTATTTTTTAATTTTTTTTATTTTGGATTCATTTTAAGCCAGCCATATAGTAATTTTAAACAATAGTTGGGTTAAATAAAACTGCCTAGCACATTGGGCAAACATTTAACCCAACCGCTGGATTAAAACAACCCAATGGCTGGGTTTGTCCATTTTCAACCAAACTTGCATTTTTTAGAGTGTAGTATAAAACAGATTTGATTAGACTATACTGATATGACTAAAATCTTTAGAGTCTTTAGAGTTTGTGTATATAATTTTATTGACAAAAGTGATTTCATCAAATATTTGCCATGAAAACACATATGAGTGAGAAAATATAAAAAACCCAACTGTTTGTTAGTTAATACAAACATGTATGATAAAATGTGATTAGCAGCTAGCCTGTAGATGAATCTTGAATCTAACATCTAATGAAGTGCTTCATGTTGCATAGTGAATTGATTTAAAGCATGTACATAAGAGGCATAACATATATTCCCTTATCAGCTCATTTTAAAGAAAAAAAGACATTTTTATTAAATCTCTGCCTGCCATTTCCTGAATGGTGCTTATGTCCTTATTTAATATAAAGGCATACAAAAGAGAGTGCTGGTAGAGGGGATACCTTGAATATTGCTGGTTTATTGCCAAGTTAGGATGACCTAGAAACTGGAAAGTTTCTGAGATCACAATCCTGGTTTGTCACCATTGTGGTCACTGTGTTAAGCGATAGTTACTTTCATGCAGCCTCTGTAGTTTAATCAAAGAAATGTGAAACACCTTGATACTTCTGAAATGTTCAGGAATATTACATTACAGTTCCTTTTGTCACATTCACTTTATGCAGACACAGTAACGGCCAATGACGGAGCATTTCTGACATGAATGCAATTTGATAACATCTTTTTAAACCTCATTTGTAAAAAGTTGTCAATGTAAACAAATAAATAAGTATTTACAATCTGTCAGCAAGGGTTACAATACAAAAGGAACGTTAACTAATAACCAGAAAAAAGACAAATAATTTACAGTAGATAATAGAAAATGTCTGAATATAATACATCTCCCCTAAACGCTTGCAACAAACACAAAAAGCACAAAAACGTTCTCCATAAGAATGACTAGAAAGACATATAAAAGAATAAATGATATGAAATGAAAAACTATAAACCCTCAGCACTCAGAGCCTTGGGTTTATATTCAAGATGGCAGGATGTAGCATTACAAAGATTATTTGTGCAACAATTAACTGAGAATCTAAAGCAATGCTAACCAAATATTTGTTTACTTTCATACTTGTCCAACGTATATTCACCTCTTGAAGGCACCTTTGGTCTGTCGATTTGAGTATTTCCCTCATACAGGCCCTTATTGCAGAATGTCTCATTTTCTTCTTTTACGAAGGCACTACATTGATCCGATTTTGCTTTGATCAAAAAAGTCCATGACAGGAGATACAATATGTACTCCAATTTCACTCAATTATCTGAAAAAAGAAAGAAAATTCTCAATAATAGAAAAAAGAAGATTGCATGATATTGAAAGATCTGTAAAGGAAGACCTATATGTTCACCTCTGCATTCATATTTGAGGTCAGAGAAGAAGACGGCCTCCTGGGAGAAAACGAATAACCCGAGTCTTCCACCTGCAAACGTCTTGTCATAAATGGGACCTGAGTCTGCCATGATCTGCTTGCCTTCATACACAACAACCCTGAGGGAAATTTAATATTTTAAAAATTACATATTTTTATAAATATACATTTTTATACATTTTTTATATAATATAATATAATACACTTATATTACTTTATATAGTATAATAAACATGTTATATGAATAATGTAATTGATAAAGGTGTATATGTAATTATATTATATTATATTATATCACAAAAACATGTGTCTTGTAATACAATATGTAGTGTCTAGCTAACTAAAACAAGATGGAGTTTGAGTCTATACCTAATGAAGCCAGTCTTTGGTCTGTGGATGAGATGCCAGCGGTAGGCAGTATAGTCTTTCCAGCCGATATTCTTCGGGTCATGCCAAAGAGTGCGCACCTAAACGATGTATTGTCAAGCCATTCATCATTTTAAGCACCAAGACAGACAGCACTGCTTTGAATCATGGGAATTTATTGGACATTTTATTGTTAGTAATGGCACGAAAAGAGAAATCTGTCAGGTCTAATAAAAGTGAAGAGAGAGTTCACCTGTTGCTTGGTGTTGCCTGTGTGCCATAATGCATTGCGGAGATTTTCCCCAGTGCCTGTGGTGGAGTTGACCACCTTGAGAGAGACGCCAGAGATGCCAAACGCCTTTGACGGCTTGTCTTCCCAGTACGTCTGCGTGATCTGTTTCCACATTACTACGTAAAAACGTCGGCTAGACTGGTATCCAAACACAAAACCTGCATAGTCATCATCTCTGTCTGTATTCACATAGAAGGTCCCGCTGAAATCCACAGCGCTGAACTCATCAAAGCCTGTTGTTATTGTGCAGAAAGATCAGGATCCAAAATCAATATTGGAACGTTTTGTCTTTTTATGTATGGAAATGTCTGTTTTACAGCTCACTTACCCACTGCAATGCCTGGGTCGGAGTTGGCAGTCTGCACAAGCTCTTTGCCCTGGTTTCGGACCACCCAGTTGGGATCAATCTGCGTGGTTCCCTTAGGGTCGAGGTGAACCATTTGAAACTTCCGGAAGTCTGTGATACTAATGTCGCTGTTTTCCGGGCACGCGTCAAAGATATCCGGGACATTGTCATTATCAAAGTCATTCTCACAGGCGTCACCACGACCATCACCTGGGAGAAAATATAAGAACGTTAAACCAACCGCTAAGCTGATATGCCTGTCCTGCATCTTGAGTGTCAAAGTAGGTTAAAACAGACAAATAATTAATTCATTATGAGCTTATGAGACCATATGCTCCGTATACACTCCTCATGCTAAGACTATCAGTATAACCACTTCATAAAATAGTCCAAAAGCCAGTGACCTAGAAAATTCAAATCTAAGCTTCAAAACATTCAATCATTTGATCTGAAAACTACTGGCATCACAGTGTAATCCTAGCCAAGAGGTACTTTTCCTTTTGGAAAACTGGAAAACAATGGCTTTTCCCAAAGCTTTAGGATTGTCTCTCTAAGCCAACAAAACCTCAAAGATCTCCAATCTCCCCATAGACCCTGACAGCTTCAACTAGCACTTGGAGTTCAGAGGGCCGCTGAAATGAACACCCTTTGGAATGCCAAGGCAAATTTCATCCCACTTAAATTTCAAATCCACTTTATAAAAGAAAACCCAAGCAGTAAGCATGGCTTGACAACAGAGAACTGATTTCACCATTTTACCATTTAGGCTTAATGTCAAGCTGCGTATATGTGTGTCTAAAATACCTCATAAAACACAAAGAGACGAGGACTACTGCAACTCTTCGGCATTTCTGATGCCAGCGAAAAATTTACGCATTTCTTATCTGCCTGCTTTTTATGCCTTGTCTTTGATTTTCTTTTTTATGGGACAGTTTCTTGGACGACCCTCATAGGAAATATGAACAACGTCCAAAACAACAGACGCTCGCATGACACAAAAATTGAATTCAGGATTGTGTATTGAGACAAACAGGTGTGAGGAGCCCAGAGGAAAATTCTGGACGTTGTTTATCGGTTATCTTCATTCTCTGATAATCTGCAGAACAAATGTTCACATGATGCTTCAGCGCCAATGCCATATATCAATAATTAGACACATCATTATTTCCACACATTCCTTACTCTGAAGTGAAATGGTAAAAAGCAGAAGCGCGATATGATATAAGTGTACAGTAAGACGTGTCAGAGTAGGGGGCCAAAATCCAAAGTAATATTTTTTATGCAAATATATTTAAAAAAATTATTATAATATTTTTATTCTATTTTTTTTTATTTTTTTATTTAATTTAGAATATTTTATGGGGGTTTTTTTGTTTGTTTTTTTCATAAACCAGGATTTTTTTTTTTCTTTTCAGTGCAACTATCAAAGATAAAAATACTTTCTTTGCCCAAAAACCGATATGGTATTAATTTATCATGCATCCCTAAAAAAAAAGATTTTTTTGCTTATTTCAGTACTATAATCAGAGACCAAAATAAGAAAAGTCTATTTTAATGTAGTACGTTTAACAGTGTTTTACCATCAGAGTCCAGTTGGTCCTTGTTGGGAACTAGTCTACAGTTATCACGGTCATCAGGAATGCCATCATTATCATCGTCATAATCACAAGCATCTCCTTTCCCATCTCCGTCGTGGTCAGCTTGGTTAGCATTGGCTATGTATGGGCAGTTATCCATGTTATTCTGATGGCCATCTTCATCTATGTCCTGGTTGTCATCACACTGGTCTCCAATTAGATCATTATCTGCATCCGTCTGCAAACACAAAATGGTAAAAATTTTTAATAAATGAATTAAGATGTTTGGAAGCAATCAGTCCCCGTTTTTCTCCAGACCTGTTGTGGGTTGTGGACCAAGGGGCAGTTATCACACTGGTCTCCGACACCATCTAAATCTGTGTCTTTCTGGTCTGTGTTATAAATGAGAGGGCAGTTGTCTCGCTCGTTTAGAATCTCTATGAAGAGAAATAAAAAAAGGACATTTGATTCACACATCAGTTGCAATCTAAAATGAGTCACAAGGATTATAAAAGGACGATCAAAGCTTTTTGTACCATCTCCATCCATATCAATAGAACAGGCGTCTCCTTCTCCATTGTTGTCGGTGTCGGTTTGAGCAGGGTTGTGTTCATATGGGCAGTTGTCACAACGGTCTCCGACATCATCCTTGTCATAGTCATACTGCCTGGGGTTATACATCAGGGGGCAGTTGTCCTGGAAGACATATATCATTTAGGCCTACATGTGTCGATATGAATAGTACACACTATTAAACATATCAGTAGCATGAAAGCAGGTCTATAAACCTCACATGTACTAAATCTGCCTCACCCTTTCATCCACAATTTCATCGTTATCATCATCTTTATCACAAGCATCTCCTTGCCCATCATTGTCATAGTCCTCCTGACCAGAGTTGGGTAGAGTCGGGCAATTGTCCTGCAGAAATTGCAAAATAAAATTTAAAGTTAATTGCAGAAACAGTGCAAGCATAAGCAATGGATATTGATCTGGAATTCTAGAGGTAAATTTACCAGGTTTTTTTTGTTAATTTTTAGCCTTAGCTATCACACTACTGCTTCAGTTATGTGTGTGATGTGAGCAGGTCTTACTCCAGAAACCATCTGACACTAATAGTTTCTAATATTAAATGAACCACATCAAATCACCCACATACAGTACGAGGAATTTCAAGCTTCTTCTTCTATGAGTTCTCAATTCTTCATTCTGTGAATTACCAATATTTTCCTTTATTTGTTATGTGCACATATTTTATCCTTTATTGCTTTCTCGCTTGGCTCTCTTTGCTTCCCAGGCTTCAGATCTATGATATCTTGCAGATCCTGGTCCTGGTTTTTCTCCACGGTGTATCATGACATAATCAAGCAATTATCCATCACAGGAGAAGAATGATGTAATTTTTACTTTTGCTCTCCCTCCCTTTGGCTAAACATTTCACCACAAAGACATTTAAGGGATATAAAATATACGATTCCAAAAGGCACAATAGACAGTAAACACTGGGCCAAATCAAAACATTCCTGTAGTTCATGGTCACTGGGCCCCCTGCCTGACTTGATGCCATTGTCCTGTGGGGTTTATTAAGGTGAAACGATATTTCTTTCCATTTTATATTCCTTAGAAACCATTTCATAGCAGTCACCAGCTAAACCTTAGGGTCTGGCTTGTATTAAATTAAACAAAAAACATCGAACCAGTGCATAGTTTGCTTTACTCTTAGCACTGAACTCATCAGAAAACATATTCTCATTTTTTGCTATTAAATTGACATCTCGTCCCAATTGGAGGGCATGACTTTGGTTAATCATGAGTTATGTAGTACCTTTTTGCAATGGTAGGTGGCATTTGCTCCACACACAAGATCCTGGTTGGGCCATCCATCCAGATCAAAGTCCTCTCCACAGATGATGCCGTCTCCAGCATAACCAATACGGCACTCACACTTGTACATCGGATCGCTGAAGTGAGTCAGGAAGATGCATTCAGCATACTTGTGGCAACTGTGGCTGTTGTCCTTACAGGGGTTGTAGGGTTCACACACCTATTCATTAGGGAAAAAAAAAAAAACAGATACTGAAACTTTGTCTATTTAAACACACATGAAGCAGAAACTTGAGACTTTTTAGGGTATCAGCTGGGAGGATGGACATAAATTAGCTGCCTGGTAAGTGGTATGTGAGGTGATGTGTGTGACTGACCTGTTTGTTGGTTTTAGCTGACTCCACTCCCATGCCGTAGGGCTGAGTTCCTTTGTAACGTGGGGGGCAGGGGAGACAGTGGAATCCAGGGTCTGTGTTCACACATTGCTGTTGGCCACCCACCTTATGACATAGATCTGAAACCATATCACACTGCACACCGCAGAACACAAAGGATATAAAAAGAGAGAGAGAGAAAAAAACGTTACAAGGATCAGGATTGTCAGATTATATAAACCTACTGCATGTATATACACACACTGCGGGTTCTTGCCCGTGCAAAACTCATTGCTATGGTCCAAGGGCATTGCTGAACTGTTGTAATTTTAATTGCATTGCTTTGTGGTCACATAACATTACACATCACTGCAGTTGGTTATGTTAATTTGTCCCATTGACCAACAGACAGCTGTTTGCTTTGAAAGTGACTTCTGTGTGAGCTGAGTCTCCATGATGTTCTGGTTTCTAGATATGGCTTTGATTCCTTCTCACATGTAAATATATGGGATTTTTCTCCAGTTTTATCATCCACCAATTGAAAAGCTTAGAAAAACCAATGCACACCTCTCTTCCACAAGGGTGAACGTGATTCCAATTAACAAATCAGATTTGAGGGACAAGTTTACAGTGTATGTCAAGTTTTGGCTTAGAACCAGGGTTAGGTGCTTCTACATCAGTTTTAGGGATTTTAGGGGATTTTAGGGAACTTATGGGTAGGATTAGGTTTAGAGGTAGGAATATGGTAAGGACTACATTTTTGGGCAGGAATGTTGTTTCAGGATCAACAAAATATGTTGGAACACGTCTTACTTGGCAAAATCACAGGTGACCCTTCAACGAGCTCCATGATTTGGAGTTGGTTTAGATGGTTTCGCCGCGTTGACAAACAAACAGCCGTTTGGTTTGAAAGTGACTTCTGTGTAAGCTATGATTCATACACAACTACACTATTGACAATAGATAATGGACCTTTTTTGCCGCAACATTTTCGCTTATTTGACTGGACTTTTAATACTTAAGCCCAAAGTATACTTCGGTTGTCCGCGTTCGTGCACCGTCCGCATGACATAATTTTCATCATCCGGAGGGCTCGCGGATGTCCGCACACCCCGTCCGCTTGCAGCCCAAATTTCGAGACCGCGCGGACAGTGCATGTGCAACAGCGCATGCGCAAGCAGGACAGAAGAGTCCACTAGGTGGCAATACGCACAGTACTGACTGAGTGCACAGTGTGCAGTCGACGAAGAAGAGTGTGGAAAGAGCGATTCAAAAGCAACACGCTTGAAACAAGGAGGAAAACACGACAATGGACGGCGAACTTGATGAGCATTTGTGTGAAGAGATCAAGAAGTATATAGCATATCCTTCACCATCGTTTTTTATTCTTGTTCTCTTGGTGGATCTTCTGAACTATGTCGCAGTGGTGGATGCACTATTTTTCTTCTCGGATCCTGCCCAGCGAATGTCCCGTTGAAGACACGACTGGTGCCGCCCTCCAATGTCTGGTAGAGTATACTTTTTTTTTTTTTTACTGCGCATGTGTCGAACTCGGTCATCCGCGCGCATCTGCAGTTGAGTATACTTTGTAAGATATGCGGACACGACTGCGCGCAAAACGCGTTCGGGCGCGGAGAGTGAAGTATACCCGGGGCTTTAGGGTTACAGGTTTGTTCAAAAGTCAGAATTTTGATCTAATTGGTCTGATGTCATTTTGTTTACCTCATTGACATCTTCACAAGAAGTTCCATTGCCACGATAACCATTCGGGCAGGGCCCACATTCAAAGGATCCATCAGAAGCTGTGCTACACTCAACCCCAGAAAAGCAGGGATTTGAAAGACAGCCATCTGTGAAATCAACACAGCACTCTTTTTAGGTCTAGAACATCATTCATCATTCGTCATATTATTCTTTCTTACTTTATTTAAGTCTCTAATGCTAAGGAATAAGATTTTAAGAGTTTAGGATATAGGCAATATGTTCCTTAAGTTTGTTTTTCTCACCAATTGGACACTCCTGTCGGTTGCATACTTCATTTTCAATGGAGTCTCCGAGACACTTCCTTCCTCCATGCTGCGGTTCGGGGCTATTACACTCTCTAACACGACTCTTCAGACCTCCTCCACATGTAGCTGAACACAATGCCCAGGGAGACCATGGACCCCAGCCACCATCAACTAAATGGAGAAACAGGCACCACACGGAGTGACATTTCCGTCTATTAGATATCCAACCCCAAAAGTTTGATTAAAAAAATCTGTTTGCAGTGACTCAGTGACCCCGGAGGGCATCTTAAGCATCTGGTTTGGAGCCCCTGATGAAATTAATGTTTATATTATTGCATAATGTAAAGCACTAGGCTGTTTTTAATGTGCTTAATCTGCTTTTAATCTGCTTGTTATTCAGTTTTGTTTTGAATTAAACTGTTTAGATTTATTGTGCCATTTATCAGCTTATGCAATAACACGCACCACAGTGATACTGTAGTGCAGACTTCAAAGATTGATACTGATTTAATGATACGAACTAATAAATACCATTTTTAGATATTCAGTATTTTGTACCCCATGTTATGTAACACCTCCAAAATAAATGCAATCTGTGTGCTTCCCCTCTAATGTGGAAATAACACATAAATGCCCAGAATAAGCAGGCACAATGCACATAATGTTGCTGCTGTTCACTGAAACTAAAAGTTAGCTCAGATCCTAAACGTTCAAAGGCCCTGATTGAAGAAATCTCAGGGTGTTCCCAGACATCTGCTGTGTCTCTGAGGTGAATCTCATTCATTGGCCATGTCATAAGCATTTTTGCCATAATCCTCTGATGAACAAATTGCTCAAATCTGTGTAGCGTCCCTGCTCTAATGATAATATAAGCCATGGAAAAACTGACATCATTCTCTCAATGTTTTCCAGTTAAGATCTGAACAGCAGGGTGGATGAGATGGTTTCTATATGAGCATGTGCTCATGTTGGCCTCGATTTGGGGTTGAGCTTTAAATTTTGTAGGGCTATCAAAGTAAATGTTTAACAGCATTACATTTTTGAAATGCTGCTAACACATTTATTCAATTCGACGTTAACTTTAATGATGGTCGATTAAATATGTAAACCCTATTTGTTTCATTACTGGGATGCAATACTCACTCGGACAGGGGTCTGCGTGGCAGCTCTGAGTCTCTCGTCCATCACCTTCACAGTCTTTGCCACCTCTTTGTGGAACAGGTGCATTACAGTGACGGATACGTGTGATCAGTCCGTCCCCACATGTCACTGAGCAGGACGACCAGGGAGACCATAAGCTCCAGCCACCATCCTGACGAACTGTGAGTGCAAAGCAATGTTACTATAAGAGTGCTACAATGACCTACTACAAGCTATCACACATACAGTGCTTGTATTCATACCTCTTCGGTCACATTTTCCCAAACTGCACTTGCGAGTCTGTATTGAGGGTCCAGAACATGTATTGCTTGTGTCATCACAAGAGCGCCCCCTCTGTTGAGTGCCGCTCCCACACGTGACTGTGCACTGAGTCCACTCTGACCATGGAGACCAGCCGTCCTCACTGTCCATTGCTAAACAAAGACATATACAATATCATAAGAATGCAATATACATTTATAAGACTGTAAAAACTACCATTTAAATGTTAAATGTTTCAAAATGTTTTTGAAAGAAGACTCTTATGCACATCAAGGCTACATTTATTTGATCAAAAATACAGTAAAAGGAGTAATTATTAGTTATTATTACAGTTTAAAATAAGTGTTTCTCTTTTAATATATTTTCTGTAATTTATTCATGTGATGGCAAAGCTAAAAAAAATCATTATAATAAGCTGATTTGCTGCTCAAGAAACATTTCTTGTTATTATCAGTGTTGAAAACAGTTAATATTTTTGTGCAAACCGTGATATATTTTTCAGGATTCATTGATAAATAGAAAGTTCAAAGAACAGCATTTATATGAAATATAATTTTTTTAAAACTTTATAAATGTATTTACTGTCACTTTTGATCAATTTAATGCATCCTTGTTGAATAAAAGTATAAATTATTATACTTATTATAATTATAATTATAATTATTTTATATTGTTTTTTTTATTTTATTCTTATTTTGTATTGTTTTATATTCCTTTTATATTTACACCGATCAGGCATAACATTATGACCACTGACAGGTGAAGTGAATAACGCTGATTATCTCTTCATCACGGCACCTCTTAGTGGGTGGGATATATTAGGCAGCATGTGAACATTTTGTCCTCAAAGTTGATGTTAGAAGCAGAAAAAATGGGCAAGCGTAAGTTTGACAAGAGCCAAATTGTGATGGCTAGACGACTGGGTCAGAGCATCTCCAAAACTGCAGCTCTTGTAGGGTGTTCCCAGTCTGCAGCGGTCAGTATCTATCAAAAGTGGTCCAAGGAAGGAACAGTGATGAACCAGCGACAGGGTCATGGGCGGCCAAGGCTCATTGATGCACGTGGGGAGCGAAGGCTGGCCTGTGTGGTCCGATCCACAAGATGAGCTACTGTAGCTCAGATTGCTCAAGAAGTTAATGCTGGTTCTGATAGAAAGGTGTCAGAATACACAGTGCATCACAGTTTGTTGCGTATGGGGCTGCATAGCCGCAGACCAGTCAGGGTGCCCATGCTGACCCCTGTCCACCGCCGAAAGCACCAACAGTGGGCACGTGAGCATCAGAACTGGACCACGGAGCAATGGAAGAAGGTGGCCTGGTCTGATAAATCACGTTTTCTTTTACATCACGTAGATGGCCGGATGCGTGTGCGACGCTTACCTGGGGAACACATGGCACCAGGATGCACTATAGGAAGATGGCAAGCCGGCGAAGGCAGTGTGATGCTTTTGAGGCAATGTTCTGCTGGGAAACCTTGGGTCCTGCCATCCATGTTGATGTTACTTTGACATGTATCACCTACCTAAGCATTGTTGCAGACCATGTACACCCTTTCATGGAAACGGTATTCCCTGCTGGCTGTGACCTCTTTCAGCAGGATAATGCACCCTGCCACAAAGCAAAAATGGTTCAGGAATGGTTTGAGGAGCACAACAACGAGTTTGAGGTGTTGACTTGGCCTCCAAATTCCCCACATCTCAATCCAATCGAGCATCTGTGGGATGTGCTGAACAAACAAGTCCGATCCATGGAGGCCCCTCCTCGCAACTTACAGGACTTAAAGGATCTGCTGCTAACATCTTGGTGCCAGATACCACAGCACACCTTCAGGGGTCTAGTGGAGTCCATGCCTCGATGAGTCAGGGCTGTTTTGGCAGCAAAAGGGGGGACCAACACAATATTAGGAAGGTGGTCATAATGTTATGCCTGATCGGTGTATACAGCCAAAAACATATAAAGACTAGAAACTAGTACTGGTTGTACTGTATGTCTTGTGTTTTTGTCTGCACTTACGAAGGCAAACTGGACAGCATTCGCCATCGATGAAGGATGGATTGGCACATGCCACTGGAGGACATGTAATCTGACGACAAACAACTTTTCCTTCTTGGCAGGTACATTTAGTGCAACTATCCACAATCCAGTCCTCTTTGTCCTCAAACATACGGCCATCTTGCCAACACATACTCTGCTCCGAAAGATTCTGCATCTTATTCAGTGCCTCCTTCATTGCTGTGTTTTCTTCTGTCTACAAAAAACAGTTTGAAATGAACTGAATCAGACAACTGTCCATCTTCATACTGAAATGAGACACAATTCAGGCTTTCCACACATTCAAACATAACAAGCAGTCAAAATAATTATACATTTTCATGCATTGAAAATTTTAGATGTTTTCCAACAAAAAAACATCTGACACAGTGATTTACTGAGCTCACATTCTTGCCACAGTTATGTAAGTAGATACCAAATTATGGTTGAACTATCACATTCACATACCCACAAACATAACTCCCTATTTCTGCAGTGAGTTCAGGTTTTTTTTAAACATCTGACAAAATCAGTTAACATCAACAATATGATATGCTATATCTGCATGTGAGATCTTAATTTCTCTTTTTTAAATGACAGCAGTTATAGGTGCCTAACATTGATTAGGCCTGATAAGGTGTAGCATAAGATTTACATTCGGATCTGTCAAAGCAACACAACAGGACTCACCACTTTTTGTAGACCATCTATGAGGTTGCTAACAACAACTCTGAGACCCTTGAGCTCCTGGAAGAGGTTGGCCAGTTCTTCACAGGAACGTTCACACATCATTTCTGAAGAGCTGGTTGCTGGAACATCTGTATTCTGGCCAATCACATTGGAAGCAATTGAAGACGGAACTTCCAACTCCTCTACGCTCTCACTGACTACATTCACCTCCACTGGGAAAAGACAGAAGAAATGCTAATTAGATGTAGAATTAGCATTACATCTGATGTGCTGTTTCAAAAGACATGGGACAACAATTAAATAGTGACCACAGGCTGTTTATATACACTATAGAAACACCATTATCACTATATTCAAAGTCTTCTAAAGTCACACCAGAACTTTGCATGATACTATACACTCAAAAGTTTGTTTATTTTCTTTATATTCTGAAAGAAATTAATAATAATTATTCAGCAAGGATGCATTACGTTAATCAAAAGTGACAGTAAAGACAAAGTTACAAAAGATTTCTATCTCTTTTATACTCATCAAAGTAGAGGTCTGCATTCCCGCGGCTTTCCCGCGGGAACCGATAAGATTTCTTGCTGCGCGGGATTAAATTTTGAATGAAAGGCGGACTGCGGTCGGTAACTATAGTGTACATTAGGCGGGAGCGGGCGGTCTGACAATAACCTGGTCGCTCCCGAGATGCTTTGACATCAGCGCATCTGTGCTTGAACTTGAAGTGAACAAAACCTTCTGCAGTGGTGCCGTTCACACTATCCCCAGTTCCCTGTCCTGAGAAAACTGGCAAGATATGTTCTTTGCATTAGAGGTCTGCGCGAGTGCACCTTCAGAGAACATTCAACTTTTGTGATCGGATTTTAGAGGAGAGACGTTCTGAAACGGTCGTCAGTCTATTTAATTTAGCCTATTTTTCTCTATGATATTTAGCCTATTACATTTTTTCTCTGACATTTTTATGGTGTTGACAGCATCATAAGACAAATAACACATAAAAATCTTGTATATGCAATGCAACATTTTATATTTGTTATCCCCAGTCAGTCTCTTTCTTTAGGGGAAGTTTAAACACGAGATTCTGGAAACGATCTAAATTTAGCAGGACCCGTCGGGTCGGGAAGAAAATCACTATATGCGGATAGCGGGTGAACACAGAGTGAATTTTAGGCGGGAGCGGGTGCGTGCGGAATAGAACCTTGCGGGAGCGGGCGGGAACGGGACGAAAAAAACAGTCCCGCGCAGACCTCTACATCAAAGTGATTCTGAAAAAAAATGTATCATGGTTTCCACCAAAATATTAAGCAGTTAAACATCTGTCAACACTGACGATAATAAAAAAAAAAAGTTTTTTGAGCACCAAATTAACATATTAGAATGATTCCCAAAGGATCATGTGACACTGAAGAGGAACAGGGAATAAATTACATTTAAAAATATATTAAAATAGCGAACAGTTATCTTAAATTGTCATAATATTTCACAATATTTCTCTTTTTACTGTATTTTTAGTCAAATAAATGCAGTCTTGGTGAGTATAAGAGACTTTGTACCAACCCTAAACGTTTAAACGGCAGTGTATCTGGCAGTGTATACACTAAAAGAAAATTGCATTTGTCGTTGGTTAGCTAAAACTGCCAAACTGGTAGCTCTACCCTTAAATCACAGAAATGGTTAAGCCAATGTTGTGTCGAGTTGGTTGAGATACTCAAACAAACAGCTATGTTTTAATAGAGCCACAGAGCCACAGTGTTTACACTTCTCAAAGTAATCATATGGCTTACTTCTAGTTGTCTTAGCAAGGTGGGATTAGAGAAAGCTTTTTAATGTTGAAAAATGACAGACTTCACCTTTTAAGGACGGAAAATGCAGACATTGGGTATCTCACAGCGTGACGACTAAACCTGTTTGCAATAAAGCCTCTTTATACACGACACTCAGGCGCTTGGAGATTGTAATAGGAAGCCAAATTAAAAGATTTCATGGGCTCCTGTGATGTAACACACATGTAACCACAAGCAAACTATTTCTAGGTACACAGACCTATCTCAGCAATTCTTGTATGCCGTTTTTAGAAGCAAAGTTTTTGAAGTTATTTTTAAGTAGTTCCAAAGGAACATAGTATAATATTAAAGTCTGGGTGGGGCAGTAGTGCGAGTTACCCCAGTGAACTATATTAGTCTAACATGAAACAGTCTCTAGATTAGACTTTTGTAAATATCTTTAGTTATAAATATAATACAACAGCATCAAAGATAACTGCATACTTTTTGTATATATGAAATGTAGTTTATCAGACTGTGTATTTGTTGAACATTCTCTAGACACTCAAAACTTTTGAACTACCTCATGCGAAGCCAGGACTGTTTTTATATATCTGTAGAAGTCATTTAATCCTCAAGTGGCTGTAAGTGTGTTTCTTTCTCTCGCTCTCTCTCTCTCTCTCTCTCTCTCTCTCTCTCTCTCTCTGTGAGTGTGTGCGGTTGCATTCATTTTTAACTTTAACTGTTGTTCTTTCTTGGTCTTATGACCTACTGACCCATCTTTCTGACCCAACACATTGCTGCTTTGTATCTAAAAAGGTAAATTAATTTAGCTAACATTTACAAAAACATACCAAACTTTAAACTAAATCACGAAGGTTGGTGTGCTCTGAAAACACAGACAAAGTCAGACTGGATTGATGGATGACCTATTTAGACAAATACAGGCTTGTAATACATGCACATTATGGCAATTCCAAGCTAATAATTCCTTCAGTCAGGCCAGTTGCTCCTAATCTGAGTGAGCGCACACAGGTCTCCACAGGTGTGAGTCCTTCTAAGCATGTTTATTTGTAAAGCTAACTGTCAAGAGCCAAAAACCTTCCCCTGAGCGAGTGATGTCAAAAGCCTGTAGCTCGAGAACCCATTCTTTCCACAGCCACCATTCGAAAAATTAAACACAAAATATTCCATCAAAAACGGACATCATTACTGAACGAATCCCTTCCTGATTTATGATTTATATATTCAGTACAGCAGTTCCCATTAAACAGGAACTTCATCTTGATCCCACAAATCTTTTTTGGCTGGCTAAAAGTGTTAAAAGAATGTTAAGGCTCACAAGCCCCTCCTACCTGGGTTTCCAAGATCACATCCCCTGCTCTCCAGAATGTCCTCAAGTGGGGTGTCAAAGATAAAACGTACATTCTGCAGCAAGCCCTGAAAGAAACAACAGCTGCTGTCAGGCTTACTTTGCCAATTTTCAACCGTTCACATATATCTCCCAGAACTGGGAAGTTGGGTTGGATTTACAGAACACTGGAGGATCAGCTGTAATTTATTACTCACTTTCCAGCCACTTGCTTGGCTTGCTCTGCAACTACTAAAGCTGACAAAATTGCCTTACAATGAGCAATAATGTATTAGTTACTATTCTTGATATCCTGTAGATTACATCCTAATGTATTCTACTTGCATGCACTTTACTTTTCTCAATAATGTGACATCAAACATACCCTAAAATGGCTTTCTCGGGTGGACCCTTTGGCCACAAACATACGGCCACCAGTGGCGCTCAGGTGTTCATAGAAAGGTTCATCGAGAATGAAGCTATCAATGAGTCCACAACCAATGTACAAAGTTGCCGTCTCTCCATGCACATAGAGCGTTACATTCTTCCATTGTGAATCCGAGAGGTCTACATCCTCAAAAGAGATCACGTTGCGTGAGCCATCGGCCCACCAGTACACCAAATCTAGAGTGTTGGTTCGGCCATCCGAAACGACCTCAAACTGCCTGCGCTCTCCAGGGCCTTCCAGTGCAAGGATGGTGCCACGGGATGTGCGGTCCTGGCGTAGAGTGGCTGTCAGAATAAAGCCTTCATTGTTTTGTATTTGCAAAAGAAGTTGTTGTAGTGCTGAGGAGCTGACAGAGGGGAGCTGGTCAAAACGGATGAAGCGGTATGCAGGAGCATCGCTGTCCAGACCCTTGAAAAGCTTCACACCGATAGTCTTGCGTGTGATCCCACTGGTTTCAAACAAGTCAAAAACGGTCTCGTCTTCCAGTTGCGCATCTAAAAAGTACATGTACATGTTTTGCTATTATTTTACATTCGGTTATTCTGTTAGTTGACATGAATATTCATATTGAGCTACATGGAGTATTTTTACTGTTAAACATGAACTGACCGTTTAAAATTATGGCAAAAAGATGTTTAAAGATGGTGTAAGAATTGAGATGACACATTTTCCTTTGTACATAAATTTAAATTTTAACTTAGTGTCTTTAATATGACTAAAAGACCATAGACAAGTCATTTGTCAATAACCTTGATCCAGACCATACATGCCATCATTTCAAGTCTTACAGAGAACATCCTGGGCTATTCTGTGATACCAAAAAAAATTTGGGGCTGTAGCCAATATTACACTATTGTATATATAATAATAATAATATAATTGTTATAGTAAAATGAAAACAACAAAATAAATAAATAAAACAAAACTTAATACTTAAGCCAAGTTACTTAATGTAACTATAATAATGTAATGATGTAAAGAAATATTTTGGGTCTTAGGATGATTCAAAAATTCATTACATAAAAAAGCAATACAGATTATTCAGATACAGAATATATAGAAAAATCCTCCAGTATTACCTTGAGATTTTACAGAGGTGAACAGAAGCAAAAGGGCCAATATTCGGAGACATCTTCGGAGAATCATTCTTCTATGGATCACAGTGGTAACCAAATATTAATTGTTCACGTTAATAAAATTACCTTCCTCACAGTGGCTCTGCTCAGCTGAAAAATCAGGATACCTCACCTAGAATTAAAAACACATTATTAGACCAAACTCTATCCAGCCGTCCAATGACATGCGCAATTGAGAAACGAGCGTCTATTTGGCGCGTTCTGATTAAAATGTAATGTAACTTTTCGTGGTTGTGAAAAGAATCAGTGAAAACACTGTTAAAACGTATATATATATAGCCTATGTTAAAAGAACACATGCTTTTAAGAACCCCCGCCACATTTGTTTTGACTTCCCATAAAGCAGCAACAATAGAATAGTGACGGGCACCTCACTTACCCGAACCAAAGGCGAACTCCGTAAATTTTAGCAAAAACTAACTAACAAAAACGTTGAGTTTTATGCACAAGACGAAAATAGCTATTCGTCCTACTTCTCAGTCAGTTCCACAATGGTAAACCCACGATGATGATCAAAAATTCATTGCGTAAAAACCTGGAGATGCCACGGGTCCCCAAGCGCAAAGTTTAAAATTCGCGCACGAAGCGGGTTACACGGTTCACGCAGTCAATCATGAGGTGTTACTGAACAATGTCTTGTTCCAAAGCTGATGCGTGATAAATCCAGATGATGCCGGACTTACGGACTCCCTCCTCATAACTGATCTTGAATTTTATCATGAGGGACGCGCATATTTGCTTTCAAAAGGGGAGGGTTTGGGGTGGCTGGAGGCGGGTTGCTCTGGGCTGGAGAGGTTTGGGTTGTTGCTGTGACAGCACGTCATGACAGTTTTCATTAGCTAATGCAGTTCTGAATCGCGCCTGGGGCTGCTGGTAGGGGTGAAGACCTAAATGTGAGCATAGGTATGTGAGAAGGCTAAGATTGAGGTCAGGTTTATATAGAAGAGGAATAAAAAAAAGAAGTGTCCTTGGATAAATGCCAGATACTTGACACCAAAAAAAAAAAAAAAAAAAAAAAAAAGCTTTTTTGGGGGGGATCATTTCTATTCAATTTAAAATAGTTTTCTATGTAAATATATACTGTAATTTATTCCTGTGATTTCAAAGCTGACCTATCAGCAGCCATTAATCCAGTCTTCAGTGTCACATGGTCCTTCAGAAATAATTCTAATTTGCTGATTTGCTGCTCAATAAACATATCTTCTTATTATCCATTCTGTAACTCTATGTAGCCCAATATCAAATACCAAATGTGTCTCATAGATTAGATAGATTTTCTTGTGATAAACATTTATTTGAGGAAGGACTTCTCTGTCATAGATAGATAGATAGATTGGAAGCTCTTTATCAATTCTTATTTACACTGAATAGTTACAATGAAAACAGCACAGCACAACGTGGCATTTACAATTTAAGATGTATGACTTTAATTTGACCTGTTTTATCAAGAGTGTTACATTCCTTTGAAAATATGCTCCATCCTTTTCTGAAAACATCAAGGTACATTCCATCAATTTTTTTTTGAGTGGGAACATCTTACAAAAGCACATGAAGTGGTGATAAACTACAGCAGATGAGACAGATGATGTACATGTTTACAATTGCCCTAGGTGAAAAAAAAATCAGAGAGGGCTCTCGCAAAATCTGGCCTCAGAAGAGGGCTAAAAGACTGACATCATTGTATATTTCACTACTATATGCTGGAAATGACATTATATCCTGTATATGTCTGAAATGAGAAAGTATCCCCATGAGTTCTGCCCTCTATAAAGTATGTGATTAGAGTGAGTAAAATAATAATTCTTCCTTCCTTGTGTTCATGGGGTCTAAATTACAGTTCCAGGTTTTTCAAACAGTTTCTGATGCTGTTTTGCCAAGATGTGTTTTATAATCAGCTCTTGAGAAAGGTTCCTCATTAATTACATAACGCACACAGAACAAGGATGCCTGCCAAAGCACATACATCATATGATCATGAGCTTACCTTTTTATGTGTAGCTATAAGTTAAACAGGCAGTTTTGCTCTTAAAGGCCAACTGCAACATTAAAAACATTCATAAAATTTTATAATGGCTTCTTAAAATGCATTACAGAACTATGACTTTGATGCAGAGGAAAGGGTACATCTTTGCAAATACATTTTCTGAACTGCTCAATAAACAAATGCTGATGACTGTGGGAGGTACTTCATACCTAGCAATTATAACTTGGACGGAAAGGACATTCTGACCACTAGGCTGTCTCCATGGGGTAACTGGGAAACTTACCGGACTGATTTTGGTCCAATATGTTTCTATGTTCAAAGGAAATCTTCAGGAGAATCATCAATCTTTATCATCAAACACTTCTTTTTCTTTTTTGTTGCCTTCTTGTACAGATAATAAATGATGGGATTCTTAGAAAGAGAAACACTTTCTGGGAAACTACTTTCAAACCTATAAGTGAAACAAAGCAAGCATATAGTTGACTGATGCAAATAACAGATACATTGTATAAGGATGGACAGGAGTTCTGAAATTCTGAGTTCTGAAAAACTTATCTCTTGTTTTCTGTATTGATGTGTCATGTTAATACAATTAGGAGAGTCTGGTAATATTAAAATGGTTTTGCATGTACCACTTTTGCTTAATTTTCCCAAATAAACAATGCCTGAAATTGAATTGCCCTTTATCTATCCAAAGTTATTATGCACACTTAGGTAACTCCAGTCTCCAAAGTGATCCCAGTATAACCTAGTCAAAATTTATAGCAAAGCCTCTGATCCTCCTATCGTCACAGAACCTAATGCCCACATTACATAATAAGCAGTTAGCCTTCCCCTCTCTTCACCTCCCAAAGTATTCATATATCTGTCATTAAAACGGAACATTTAGCTAATGACTTCCAGACTGACGTTGCACTCTATGAGCTAACAATGAGAGAATGCTAGACGAAGTCTAGAATTCCCATTTTATCTCAGCCATTTTACATCTTAGACCCTGGGGAAATCTTTTTTTATTGTTATAATATATATATATATATATATATATTTTATTTCTCTCACTTTGTTACCAATTTATTTTTTATGTTCCTTTCCGCTTGGGCAATTTACACAGTTTCCAATCTTGTAAAAGTCAGAAATAGGTATGCATGTGTGATTTAATTTTTTGTAATACAAAGTGAAAGAAGTACCAAATGTCATGGGCTATGTGAGACAATAACAGTTCACAAATTCTTCTGAAACGTCAGTTGGGCATTGGCTCATGCTTCGCTCTGAATGATTAAACTTAATGTTTTTGTTGCTTCTGAAGAAAAAAAGATAGACTCAAGGCATTGCCCATAAAGTGCACTAAAGACTAATTATAAGCATTTAATTATTTTTAGTCTCCACTTTCACAGTCGGATTCCCTTGTTCAAAATGTGTGACAGGCAACATAAATCAGGCTTGTGGGTAATATTTCTTTGTCAGGAAAAGAGAGATGATGTCATTGGATCAGTCAGTAAGATAAATCTGGTTTCCCTGCTGAAGCGGAAAAGTGTGGCCTGTGGTGGTTCGTTTATGTTTAGACTTTTCTAAATTCTGCAGATTTGACGCTTAAAAACACTGCCACTGTGATTAAAATATACTTGTGCAATCATTTGCTACAAAGGGACACATCTATCTGACCCAATCCTAAAAAAAGACTATTTTATTGACTATTACTAAGCACATTTAGAGTTTTTACACTTTTTTTGTGCTATGAATCTTGGTGTTTGTGGTTTCCCACATTGTTTCAAAGTATTTAGGTCACTGAAATCAGTTCCTAGATTTCCTCTATTCAATTTCCTTAAGATAATGAAGGATTTTGTGTTTTCTTCTATTTTTAAATAATCTCTCAGCTTGGAAACATCTTAATAGCCTACCAAGCCAATATCCCATTATATTCTGAAACTGTTACTTGCTCTATAAAATCATATATAAAACTCAATTAACAGTTCAAATTATTTTGTAACAATCAGCAATTACAAAAGAATTCTTTTTTTTTTTTTTTTAGTTAAATCTGTTTTCAGTGTAAACCCTAACACTCAAAATACTTAATTGGTTTGAGTAGGACAAACTTAAATTAAACAAATTAGTTCAGTTAAATTAACTTTAATGAGTATTTAGAACTTTCTTTTTCTTTTGAGTTCACAGCACTGACATATTTCAAGTAAACTGAATTGTTTCATTGTTTTGAGTTGTATGAACTCATTTCCTTTCATTTAGACAAACTTAAGTTTAACTGAAACTGAACTGGGATTTTTTTATTTCCCAGCAAGCTTTGCCCATGGCACACGAAAGGGAGAGTAGACTGTAAAGAGATTGCTGTAAATTTTACGGCAGCTGGATACCAGTAATTTACTGTAAAAAATTTTGCAGTATTATTACTGTATTTTCACTTACAGTGTACTGTACAGTTTACTGTACTTAAATTTACAGTATCATTCATTACTATTGTCATTTACAGTATTAATTCTGTTGAGTTTATTTTCATTCATTTAAAAAAAATTAATAAATTAAAATCATAATAACTCATGAACATTTGTCCCTGTTTTCTCTAGGTTTCTCTCGGTGTAGATTTAAACAACACACAGTGGGATCCAAAATTCATAGTATGGAAGCCCGTTTCCGCTACTAAATAAAGAAATAAAAACAGAAATTGCGACTTTTTATCTCAGAATTCTGACTTTTTATCTCGCAATTGCGAGTTTATAACTCAGAATTCTGACTTTTTTTTCTCACAATTCTTACTTTTTTCTCACAATTGCAAGTTATAAAGTCACAATTCTGAGATATAAACTTGCAATTGCGTGATATAAAGTCAGAATTGCATGATATAAAGTCAGAATTGCGTGATATAAAGTCACAATTGTGACTTTATATCACGCAATTGCGAGTTTATTTATCAGAATTCTGACTTTATAACTCGCAATTGTGAGGAAAAAAAAGTCAGAATTGCAAGAAAAAAAGTCACAATTGTGACTTTATATCACGCAATTGCGAGTTTATATCTCAGAATTCTGACTTTTTTTCTCACAATTGCGAGTTACAAAGTCAGAATTGTGAGAAAAAGTCAGAATTTTGAGATAACAAGTCGCAATTACTGTTTTTATTTTTTTATTTAGTGGCGGAAACGGGCTTCCATATCATAGACTAGTGAAATGTTAAAAATGATCTAAAACATAATTTAAGTGAAAATAAAATTTTTTTTTTAAAAAACTATCATGAATTTTAGAATTTCTTAGTATTTGGCTTGGTCTCCTCTTATTATTTTTGGTCTCCTATTTGCTTTGACAATGTTTTGTACAAAGAAAGTTCACATGATCAATGTCACAAATTTGCATATACAATTATCCAAGAATCCATATTTCTCATTCATTTTGTCATCTTTCTTTGTTTTAAAATGTTCATATTTACAGTTTTTAAATGTTTATTTCAAGGTTTAAATAGGATTTTGAAACATTTTTATGTGGTCTCAGACTTTTGGACCCTATTGCATGACCACTGAGACAGCAGAGGAAATGGATGAACAGTGGGAGAAGCATTCGTTTCATTTTTCAAAGGTACTCAGAACAAAAATGAGACTGACAGGCGAACCGCTGCATTGTATCATTCCTTGTTTTGCTTATTTTACCTCCTTACTGTGTGCATGCATTCCTGGCCTTGCCCTTGGGCTCCTAAAATAGTTTAGCAAAAGTGGTTCACTGGTTCAAGGTTCAGCTGGTTTATAACACTTGCTCCTGGCTGCTTACTCGACTTGTGTCTCAGTTTTGAGGCTTCAGTAATGGGTAACTGTATTTATTGAGCTTGTTTAAAGATATCTCCCTGCTTAGTCGTACAATACACATTTTGTGCACACTCTAAAAAATGCTGGGCTGTTTCAACCCATATGGACAAACCCAAATGTTGGGTTTAAAAAAGTTAATTTAAAAATTTAAACCAATGGTTGGGCTTTTCCATATTTGACCCAAACATGGGTCGAAACAACCCAGCATTTTTAGAGTGCATGAACTCACTTCAGATCAACACATCTAACAACCTTTGATGAAGTCAGATGTGTTTTTCTATGCCACTAATGTAGCCAGACATTTTTTCATGATGATAAGATCAGATTTCTGATGGTAAATGGGGTCACTAGAAGTCATTCTGTTATCCCGGGGTTTCATTTCTCAAAAACCTCATGGAGGAATTTGAACCTGATGACCTTCAGCCAAACATTTGATCTCTCCAGACACACTTGATCTTACTTCAGATGACTGATTTAATTCGGATGAAATAAAACATAGGTTTTCCACATGAATTACACAATATTCAACTTTTCTTCCATCCGCCCAGCCCCAGATCAAAGAATAAACCCATGGAGCAAGACGCTGTTTAGAGTTTCTTCATCACTGTGGCCGTGCTGAGGCTTTATTCCTCTTGTTGGACATGAAATATGTCCCTAACCTCCCTCAGAGTGTGTGATGGGGATCCTTCACAAAACAATAGCACAAGTTCACAAGAGCATTTCCCCGGGAATTGTTCCCTCCTCTCTGCAGGGACTGTTTGAATTGGGTTAATTGGAACTAACCAAACCCAGATGCTACTTTTTCAAATTGGTAGTGGAACTCACACATGAACCTGGCAGAAGACTCTCAAAGTCCCTTGTCTTCGAGATCCAATACTGGTTTCTCTGTGGAGAATTTTGGACAGCCTGGAGGATATAAATCTGAGCTGCTCACGTGTACAACTTGTTCCTTTCACATGCATTCTGACTGAACCATTAAAGGGATAGTCCACTCAAAAATGAAAAATCTGTCTTCATTTACTCACTTTCATGGAATTCCGAACCTGTATGACTTTCTTCTGTGGAACACAAAACTTGATATTCTGAAGAATGCTTCAACTGTTTTTGTCCATACAAGGAAAGTCAAATGTGTACAAAACAACACTGGAACCCAATGACTTATTGTATGGACAAAAAAGAAACACTTCTTTTGTGTTCAAAAAGGAATTTTTGTTGTTTATAAAGACTACCTGTTTTCTATTTGGTTGGCAATTATTTATAAGCTCTTCGGTTTGTTCTTCTGGCCCCAGTCTGCAAAAACATTTTGGGTCAGGCACTTAGGAGGCTTCCATGTGTGACTGTGATGAGAAAAAACACAACTATCCACTTAATCATGACTGTAGCACATTAACACTCCTTTTTTTTGAGGTCTTTGAAACCGATAAAAGAGGAAAACAGGTGAGAAGTTGGTTTACCAGGCTTTAGCAGCTGATGTGTCACACAGAAAAGGGTTCCAGTGCTGAGATTCAGGGAATTAAGCTCCATCTCCATATCCAGATGTGAATTCAGCCTCACACAGAGGTAGAGGAACATTCCTGTGGAGAGGCACTGGAGATGGTGAGTCACAGCTCTTGCAGCCTGACGCACCCAAATGACTAGCTGTGATATAGGCACACTCAGAGAGTGGAAAACGGCTGAGAGAGAAATAATATTCAATATGTTTTTGATCCTTCTGTCAGAGGTTATTGGTACAACAGATCATACTTATAATCTTACATCAGGTGATTGATAGCATCAAGCCTAAACATATAGTTCCAGGGGTAGACACAAGCAATGAAGCTTTAATCTTCCATTCATGTCTTAGTGGCCTGTTGCTCTGCCCTCTTCTTTAAGTATATGTCTGCTCAGGCCAAACATGAGATCAGTCTCCATTTCTCATAATCAGCAGCAGCTTCCTGTGGTGATACCCACATCTCTGCAGACCGGCATATTTTGAGTGACAGCTCTCCCTCCAGGGCTCCACCACAAATAAAGGAAATCAGAGGCCCTGCTCCACGGTTTGTTCCACAAATGTGTCCCAGTGAAACTCTTTAACACACTTACCCAGCAAGCTGTGAAGGTTTGTATGAACACAATGGTGATAGACATGTCTAAATCCATACCAGGATTCTTATAATGGCATGTTATGTTATGTCTTCTCCAGCAAATCATTCTCTTTCATCCAGACAAAAGGCTCTGTGACAAAAGCAAGTAGAAAAGCTTCTAGGCTCTGCTGAATTCTGTGGAAGGGACTTCAATATGATAATCTGTTAAATGGGGCTGAAAATGCTACATGCTATTGGTAGCTGAAAGCAAAATCAAATTAGGCTGAGTTAAGTTGTACATTATTTTGTGATGGAGCAATTCCTATAACCCAAACCAGTGTGCAAAACGTAATGCAATCCATCAGTGCTCAACTAAAGCCAAAACTTTCCCTATTATCAATATTTTGCCTCCCCAATATGAAAAGAATGTGAAAAATGTAATATTAGTAAATAAAGAAAAATAATTAGAATATAGATAAATAATAATGATAACACAAGATTAAAAAAAAGATTATGCTCAAATACACCAATGAAGATACATTATGTTGTGTTATGCTACGGGGGCTGTTGAATGCTCAAATCTGATTGGTTGATCAACGTTCTAAGGTGTGCAATTATTTTCAGGGAAACACACGGCTAAAGTAGTTCTAGGCAGGTCTTGACCGCATTACAGTTCCATATCACTTCGCCAAATTCAACGAAATCCACAACGACACCGACCAAGCAAATAAATATAGTAAACAATAGGATTAAAATGATAAAAATATTGTCATGGTTTTTGCCACAAAATAAGTTTTATTGTGTCCTTAAAGCACATACTCTCTCTATAGAACGGACACACACTCACACAGAAACGTTTTGTCAGCGCTGCTCTGATGAATTAATCAGTAAAATTTAGCAACTTAAAAGATACATGACATTTCTCGCCAGCAAGGTAATAACTGCGTTTCTTGAGGTAGATAAACTTGTAGTTTCGCTATTAGTAGAGACACTGCTGCTAGGGTTCCCAACTTCTGGAAAGGAAAATAAGTGACAATCCTGGTTCTTTATAGGAAAATAAGGGACAGAATAAGGGACACTCAAAATATTTGTACTGTCAGTGTATATCATTTCAGTATCTGCAGTTAAATATGTGTATAAAAGATGTATAAAAGGTTCTCAGACATAAACACATTTGGGTAATTTCGTGTCAAAATCAACCAAATTTCAGAAACTTTCCCTGCTCAAATTTTTGATTTTCTTTCTTTTCTTTTTCTTTTTTTTTTCTTTTCTGAAGAAAGACAAACATAAATGAAGAAAGCCAAAATATTAAATGTAAAGGATGTATATTTACTGAGTATTCCAATATTTTGTAGAGGGGGGGTCAGAATTACAATTTTCACCTGAGATTTGGAGTCAGATTACAGGGGGGTAAAATTACTTTAGAACAACATCATTATTTTATTTTTACACAGAGATTGGTAGGCCTGTTAGTTAAATCTGTTGACATTAGCAATCTTTGTTGCATTATATGCCAACAGTTTAAAAATGGCAAAAAGCACTTCTTGTGTTTTTTGCCCAAAGTTTGCATTTCTGTAACTCATATTACAGATATCTTAATATCCTTTTAGATTCTAATTCTTAACAAACTTTTCTTTTCTTAATTTTTAAGGCTCAATATGGTTAATTTCTAGAGAGAGGCATCTCAATGCACCTTCATGAGTAAATTGGTACACATTTTCAATGGTCGCACATTTTTCTGAGGAACAAATTTAATGTTGAAACTAGAAATGTATCTCATTTTTTTTCTATCAACACAATTGAACATTCCTGTCTGAGTGCCATAAATAGTATTTTTCCAAAGTTTGTGTGCCTGTAATTCTAAAAGTATTAAAGATATCTCAATATCCGTCTAAATTCTCATTCTCAATAAACTTTTCTTTTGTAAACTTCATTTTAAAGGCGCTATAATATGGTTTAATCCCATAGATATAATGTGGCTAAATGTTCAAATTGTTGAATTTTACCCATTTTCTATATAGCATAATAACTGAACATCTTTGAAATTTCAGCCAATAAAGTATTTTGTTTGAACATTGGCACTTGTTGTTGCAACAATGTACGAATAAATAAAAAAGCATATTTTTCAATCAAAGAGAAGTAGAGAACTTGCTTTTGGCGTTTGAGACTTTATTATTTTGTGTTTCAATAATGAGGTCCAAGAATAGCCTACGCTACAAGTTAGGCTACTTAAATGAGCGTAACATGTTTTTTTTCTCTATTTAACAACATTAGCAATAGTGAAAGACGACTTCCCTTTTTGAACACGTCTTCCCTCAGGGAGATTGCATGTTTTCTTGTGTGGCTGAATGTTGCTGAAATCAAAATGCTAACAGTGAAAGGGATTTGCCGTTAGCGCAAGACCCGCTCGCATTGAATCGACCAGCCGGCAGAGGAGTCTGCTTGGTCTTAAAGCCTTCCGCAAACGGCTATGTTCGCAAATTTGTTTCAAAGAAATTATTAATTCTCAATTTAGAGCATAAGCCTGAGAATACGGGACAAACAGCGTTCCGTATGCCTTTCATGGAACGCTTCATTGATGCCTTAAATCAAAGTCCCTTTAAAACAAGTCATTTCACTCGGCGGCCATCTTTGAAACGCCTCTTGGGCATCCAAGTGCAGCTCCTATCTCTTTGAATGGGGAAACATCAAATTCTCCAAAGCTGTTTGCCAAGCTTTCGATTAAATTTCATATTTGAAATCACCAGTGAAATCTGACAACAACTGTCTCATAAATTTTGTTTCTAAACGCTCGAATCATGACAAAAAACTGTATTTTTCAGGCTGGATCAAGCTAATGCGCATGCGCAGTCCTTGCATGCCCCGTCTCTTGTGCCTTATTTCGGAGGCGCGCGTATGACTGTTTCTATAGAAACCGGAGCTTCTAACGGCCGCTGCAGTGACGCGATGACTTTACCAATCGCGATTGGCTCTTATTTAGAAGGCAGGACTTATTCCGCCATATTGCGCGTTGCACTTTCTCCCATTCAAAACAGTAGGAGTGACGCGTCTTGTGTTATTCTATATTCTTTGCTTAAATATGGGGCGATTCCGTATTATACGGAACGGTTGGCAACCATAACTGCTGCCGTGAGAGACGCACAGACATATGTAAGTTAGGCTAATTCACATATTTATTCTCTCTCTCTCTCTCTCTCTCTCTCTCAACTGCATTAATAACTATCAACGGTATTATTCTGCTATCAAGGCTCAAGCCTTAGTTACTAGTTCTGAAATGACGTTTTGGAATTAGCAAAGGAGGCTTGGGAATGGGATGAAATGCGTAAGAAATTAGTCCCACACAAAAACCTGACAAATGTCTTGAAATACAACATAGGAACAGTGTCTTGAGGTGTGGTAACCGTAGCGGAATAATTGACTCTGGGCCTTTGAATTCAGAAAATAACACCTCGTTTGTGCATTATTTTCTAAGAATTCAATGGCCCGTCATCAATTATTCCTTATATGCAATGTGGACCATTTTAAGCGATTCAGCAGTTACCACTTGTAGTGTTTGTACACTTAAAGGAATAGTTAACTTCACAATTAAAATTTCCTGATAATTTACTCACCCCCATGTCATCCAAGATGTTTATGTCTTTCTTTCTTCAGTCGAAAAGAAATTATGGTTTTTGAGGAAAACATTCCAGGATTTTTCACCATAGCCTATAGTGGACTTCAACGCTACCAACAGGTTGAAGGTCCAAACTGCAGTTTAAATGCAGCTTCAAAGGGTTCTACACAATCCCAGCTGAGGAATAAGGGTTTTATCTAGTGAAACAATGCGTCACTTTCTAAAAAAAAAAAAAAAACATTTTACTTATTTTTTTTTATTAGCATTTATTTTTAAATTTATATACTTTTTAACCACAAATGCTCGTCTTGCACTGCTCTGCAATCCACCACACATTACGTAATAACGTTGGAAATGTCACACGTGACGTAATCGGAAGTACCGCGGTAGGGCGGAAAACCCAATTTTCTCTCATTTTCTCCTCCAACTTCAAAATTGCCCGACATCGTTGTTTTACCTTTTTTTGTAAAGGTCGTTTGACTTAGTCTTTGCACGTTCGCTTTGTAAACACTTGCTCGGTACTTCCGCCTACGCCACGCATGAACTTTCCAAAGTGATTACGTAATGCATGGCACATCACAGAGCTTGTATGATCATTCAGCATGCACTCACAGAAATCTACACAACCTACATAACATTATACCCTATTATCTGTAAATCCAGGCCCATCATGTGACATGCAGTCTCTGCATTTTTTATTCTCAATAATGATGATTTTGCAATGATAAAAAGGCATTCATATTCATTTGTGACCTTTGTCTCTGATAAACTGTGAAATCAAATGAAAAGATTCGTATCAGTGATCCAATGCGCTTGTTAATTTATGAACATTCAAATTCAACAATGCTTTTGGGAAACGTGTCAAAGAAATTAAGTACTTACATGCTACTAACGCAGTGCCTTGTCCAAAATATCTAATAAATGAACGCCCAAGGGCCTGTGTAGAACTTTGTGAGTGTCACACATTCCAATTCTTGAGAAATTTGCAGAGCATATGGGCCTAGTTCTGCCTTAGTGAGTTGATGCAGCTCAGGGGATGCGTCTGTGGATGTCTAGACCGTCTCCTTTGCTTTCCTAATTGGAACATGGCTAGGACCTGCCGTTCTGTCTTGTGGATTGTTTAAGAGCCTACATAAAACCATCAACACTCCAACACATCGAAGCCAGCTGAAACAGTTTCGAAAGTTGGTCGTTATTTCTCTTTATCAAACTTGGCTGTTTTTGAAAATCATAAGCACAAAGCACCTAAATTTATGAAGTGATTTAATATAAAAACATACTGCCAAACTTTTCAAATTGTTCAGCAATCTAGAGATCTTTTGGGTATTGTTAGCTTGCACAAACAGTTACAAACAGATTTACAAGCCTAGAAATACTCTAAGCTCAAATATTCACAAATAATCAGGGCCCTGCAGGTCACAGGCTTAAGGTCCAAATACCTAAAAACAGACATTGCCAATACTTGATGACGTCTACTACCTGCATGAAAAGTTCAGTCTTTGGGTCAAGCTGTACATGTAATACTGGTTAAAACTAGCTCATGGAGCACATCATAAATCTGGGATGGTGAGAATCTTATTTTATGAGTGGTAGACAGAGCGTTTGTACATAACGTGGGAAGCCAAGTCTCACTCTGCAATTCCAGTTATAAAATCTCAGACATTCTAGACAATGCAGGCCTGAGGCATGAAGTATGAAAAATTTACAACCAACTGGCTTTTCCTTTTATCTCTGATGCTGTAAATGTCCAAGGGGAGAATCCTGGAAGAAGCAAGGGGTGTTTAGCGGAATGGTGTGCACCTGTCAAACAAAAAAAATCTCTTCTTGAAACGTGAGAATTATAAAGGAGAAAGTGTTGCATGTGACTGTCTAGATCGTGATTTATCGTAGGTCATTGTCTGTTTGTTCTCAATCTTTTTTCACTTAATAATTCAGATGTCTGTTCAGAAGGAAAACCTGGCAAAGAAATTTCACTGTAGCTTTATCAAAATGTTTCCATTTACCAATCGTTTTGATCTGCTTTGACTTTTTAATCATTTCTTAATTTACCTTGGCTTTAGTTCTATATCTTTTCAACATCATATTGACCGGTAAATCAATTTTGCTTCTCTAGTAATCAAACACTAAATCAAGGGCTGTGACCTCAACATATTTCTCCCAAAAACTTTACATCATCTAGTTATAATAGTGTTGTGTGTTTTTGAGCATGATGAACAATGTCTTTCATTTATATATAAATAAAACGGTAAACACTGAAATCATTTTTCAATGCTACAAGTGAATTTAGGCATCATGTTTTAATGTACAGTATGAAAATGGATATTTATGTTGAGTTTTGTAAAAAAAAATTCTATTATTTCATTAGTGTTTTTAAAAACTATACCTTTAGGTGAGCATTAGATGACCTCAAAGGTAGTCAAAATGTTAAAAAATGGAAATGACCCTTTTATTTGAAAAGAAGAAGAAAAAAAGTTATGGATTTAGTGCAAAGTAATTCATGGTCCATAGAAGGCAGCCCTGTAAAAGTTGGCACTGACATCCATTTGGATTCTAGGAAGAGTTTATGCTGGATAAACATTTATTTGGCTTGGCTTGCTTTTAAATTGAGCTTCCACACCAAGGGGAACGACAGCTGTGTCGGCACGTTCACACACTGCAGGCAGTCCCTTTATGATTAGAGCATCTCATGCTCTCAGGGGCGAAATCATTAACGTTTTTGTGTGGTATTTCAGTATAAAAGCCTGCGTCTTACTCACAAAATTCCCTCCTTAATGTAATGTTGTGACATACTGAAAAGTCCTCTTGGTTTTCAAGAATGTGCCCTCAAATCAAATATAGCTTAATTCATTCAAAAATGATGCAAGCTGTGTGTGGTTATAGGCGGAAGATTCAAGTCTCTAATCATGCTGTCTTAAGTACAGAATACTCTACAGCAGGACACAAGGATGGAGTTTTCCCAGCTGTCTGACAAGCGGACAGGTTTAAGAGGCGAGATGGAGATGCACGCCTGCTACTTTGCCCCAGATCCAGTGACTCAGGAAAAGCCCTGGAGAGAACTCCCAAGGCTGTGGTGAAGTCCACCAGTAGAATATGATTACTTTAACATGCTGGGAGTCCCAACCCCCTCTTGAAAAGCACTTTGTCCAGTACAGGAGAGGAAACAAGACAGCAAAACCCTGTCAGGCATTGGTGACTCAGGAGAAACAACTTTCTTTCTGCTTTGCTCAATGTGTTTTTGGTTTTCTAAAGCTCTTCTTTACTAACTCACCTAGTTCAAAACTTGATTCCTAGTACGAAGCATTTTCCGTCTCTTACTGTTTATTTTAGCATAAGCATTCTGGCATGATGTAGTTCTGCAAGTTTTCTCTTTTCCAGTCCTCGTCATTTTAGTTTGTGAATATGGGTGTTTATGCAGCATTATTAAAAGTTCATACCTGTTTTTTAAATTTACCTCAGCATGAAATTAGCAGATATTCCACCTAAGATTATCTGAGCGATATCAGATTATCACTTTGAATCACTTTATTTTGATGGTCCCTTTAACACATTCTGTTGACTATAAGTAGTTGCACATGTAACTCTCATTAGAGTGTTAGAAAGGTGTTAGAAGATTGGTAGGGCTAGAAGAAGTTGACATGTATACTTGCAAAGTCACTTATAGTCAGTAGAATGTCTTTTCACTGTAAAAAATTATTTTCATAATTTTTTCTTTTGTCAAATCAACTTAGATAATTAATGTGGTTCAGATAACATAATATTTTGAGTTTCTGTTGATTAAACCAATCGCCTTCATTGTATTAACTCAAATTTTTAATTTCAATGAACTCAAAATTTTAAGGCAACCATGGATAACTTACTTTTTGAAGTTAAACCAACAATTCTTTTTTACAGTGTTGGGGGAACATCACAATAAAGAGTTAGCAGATATTAAACAGACAGTCTGCTAATACTCTAATGAGTGTTATTTGACATATAGTTGCAAAGTTACTTATAGTCAACCGAATGTTCAAATACCATCAAAATAAAGTGTTACTGAAATATGGAAATAGGTAGCTATATTATCCCTTATTATTTCAATTTTCTTAATTTATTCTAGGTTCTTGAACTTCAATTATCCAAAAAATTATAGTGTCCAAAGAGTTATGTAACTTAGCCGCATGTTTTTTTTGCTCTCGGACAAGGACTGGAAAAGATTTACAAAAATTACAAAACCCTTCGAGGATGGACAACATGACTGGACAAGCTAAAATAAACAGTCAAAGATAGACAAGTCTTTATTCTAGAAGTTTTGAACCTGAAGCATTAAGCAAGCAGCAAACAACTGCTCACTAGCTTTCACTTATTTTTTAAATGCACAAATGAATGGAGTACACATCTGTAAGACATTATTGTCTGCAGATATAAACAATAGGAAATGTTATCTTTATAGTGTTGGTCTTTGAGTGTAGGAGCTTAACACAATAAATAAAAAAACCATTAGAGGTCCTTTCCGTTCTCCAGGACCTTAGTCAGATCATTGCACATTATTGCTACTTATTCTGAACCTGTGAGGTCATCACACAGGACTTTGTTCATCATGCCAAGCTCCATCCAAATAGCACAGGAGACAGGCCTTGAGATATCATTAAAATCTAAGCCCTCGGTGGAAGCTGAGAGTTCCAGAAGTAGCCTTGGAAAGTTCCAACTTTCCCTTTAAAGTCTAGCTTGCTTTTCTTCAATCACAAGGTGATTAGTTGTCAAAGAGAAGTGCCAGACTGTTGAAAGAAATCAAAATGGAGCATCAATAACATCATCTTCAGGTTGTATTTCATCAAAGAATTCTAACCTGACTGAGTGATCCTGTACCATTCAGCAGATATTATCTTAGGGGTGGGCTACCTTCATTTTTTGGTGAAATGGAAGAAATGTTGACAGACAACCTAAAGCTCCATAGATGTTTCTGGTTTGTTGTGTCTCAACTGTGTTCTCTCAAGGGAAGGATAAATCTTAATGACTGGATGATTTGAATTTTAGGAAGCTGTAGGAAAAATACAAGATGTCCCCATCCTGTTCTGCACCTGTGGAAGTAAAAACTGTGCGTCATGTTTTCCAGACAGAAATAAATTCATTTCTCTTTAGCTGACTTCAGATGCTACTTGCCAGAGAAACACACATGCACATAATCACTCACACACTGTTCTGAAACATTTAGATGGTACAAACCAAATAAACTCCAGGCCATGTTTAGACTGGACAGTCACTTGCATGAATCTGAAGGAGAAATAAATAAATAAAACACTGTTATGATGACCCAAACATATGTTAAATAAACTATATCAATATATGTAAGCATTTTGGTATGCTAAACTGGAAGGTAACTATGGCTGTTACTTAAAGAGAAATCAATCTGTTATGGGAGATGAATGAAATCACCTTTTACTGGCATCAGCACTGTGAGTCTGATTCTGCTGGGCCCCTGAAATCATCCAAAGCTGCCATTAACGTTGTTGCTGCCATAAAGTTTTCACTCCGCTCTTCCCTGCTTTCTCTCGGGCCACTGTCTCACTGTTTGCACATGGGAAGATTTAGAGCTATTTGTTTTGTCCAACATTTTAAGATGAAAACAGCTACATCTCTATCAATCACCACTGCTGCTGTAGAAGAATCCAGATGAGTTTTTTTTTTTTCTGGCCTTACTTTGGGAAGAAGAGAAATTTTCCATATGATATTTGAATAAAGAAAGAAGGGGGGTGAAGGAATGAGGGATACTGGAGTGTGAGAGAAAGGGACGAGGAATCATCCGCAGTCTTCAGAGTTCAGACTAAACCAGATGTTGAGCCGTTTTTCAGAGCATCACCAGGATCACCACAGGTGTTTTCCATTTTGGCTCCCTTGAATACAGCATCATCCTGGAGTTGACACTAGGATAACATATCACAAACAGGGACATCCATCTGTCAATGCAAGCTGCTGAAGAAGTGAATGTCACTAGCAAGGCTAATAGGTTACTCTGAGAGAACTATTGAGAGGATTATTTGCAGTGGCTGTAAATACACCAGAGCAGACCTTCTTTCTTTACTCTTTCCATCAAATCTGTCAACACAGTTTGCTTTTGTCTTGTCAAATCCAGTCCAATGGCCATCTCAGACATTGTCCAAAATAACCATCCAGAGCAGCGGTAGCTGTGAACATCTGTGGTCAGGAAACCAGGGTCTCCACAACAGCTATTTTAAAGCCCTGATATGGAAACAGTGAGCAATAATGATTTTCCTCTAGAGCAATTGTGTTGTGAAATATGAAGACAAACTGAAAAAGATTTGGGCCAATAAGAGCTCCCTTGATAACTTCGAATTAGCCTGTCAGTGTCTTGTGGAGCTCTCTGGCCTCTCTGTGGAAATCATGGAGATCATCTTTCTTGGTTTGGCAGTTTGCACGAACAGTAAGATATAGTATAGTAGATATAGTTCTCAGAAAGAACATTTTCTTATTTTATTTTATTCTTCATTTTCCATTTTTTAAGATGGAAGATTGAATAGTGAGAGAACAGTGGATCTCATTAACTAATAATAACTGCATATAATTTGTGAATTTTGTGTGCAGAAAAAGTTCTCACAAAATATTTTGGTGTACAGATGCATATAAGTGTGTTAATTTATAACGCTCATTATTAGGTTGCTGGTTAGTGTGATACAGTATGTTTGAGCATCCACCAAGGTGCAAGATGTTATCATACACACCAGATAATTGTACAAATGATATAAAATAAAAGCAATTAATAGTTTGGATACAATCCAAAAAACATTCATAATATTTTTTGTACATTCAAATTATATATTTGTTAAACATACAACAGAGTATACAACAGAGTATACAACATTTGCATAGTCATTTGATTTAATATAGGGTAGGTTGGGGTAAGGTGCCAGCTTGAATTAGCAAAACAATAATTTCAGGGACATTGTGAGATACAGGCTAATGTTTTTTCTTCTGTGCATTATAATAAGACTTTGTGAAACTGCACAACTTTTCCAGTTCATATACATTTGAACGACATCGTACACCGACTACGAACACATTTCCTACCATGTATGCCTAGGAAAGACGATCAAGCCAATCAGAGTAGGTATGGGGCGGAGCAACACGTGCAGTCATTGTTATAGTCGCATTAAATGAATGAAATCATATTTTTCCAGGGAATAACATTTTCATTTTGTATTTTCTATTTCTTACAAATTATACAATCTTAATATATTGTACCAGTTCAGTTTAAACTGGTATGATGTAAATGATCTAAAATCTTAACACCATTAATTATTTGGGGTATTATATGTGGATGTGCTACTTTCAGGTGTCCATTACTCGTAAATAAATTTCACAAGAACAATGCCGTTATCATACCAATTTCGAAAAATAATGTTTTTAAAGACAATATTCTTGATATTCCAAATAGGCTAAAAGATTTGTGTGGACACACAATCGTTGTGATAAAACTCGACAGCAATTCAAGGACACAAGTCTACATTGCTAAAGTTGCTAGCGGAAACCCTAAGCAAGCTAGTTACAGAATGGGAATAATAAATAACGTTACCAAAGGAGCCCAACTGTGTAAATACGTTAAAATTATTAGTCTTACTGTTGACATTTAGTTCGCATTTAAAGTTATTAGAGCATTTTCCTGAGAAGTCGCCAGCACGAAGGTAAGACGGAACTAAAGATCCACTGCTTTGCGGAAGTTGTCTGACGTCATTGTGAAAAGGGCCTATCGCTGTGAGGTTCAGGTAGTGACATCTGTCTTGTGCGTTTAGAAATATGCATGTTGTGAGGAGTTTATAAATCACATTGTTTACACATTGCCGCTTTGCAGTTGTTCCATAGATGTTAAACATTGCAGTTTGAATGCCTTCATTGTGATTATACTGGCTAAAATTACAAAAGTGTATAAAACTCACAGCATATCTTTACTTAGGATATTTGGAAACAAAGCTTGCCTTGAAGAAAACAGATTAAACACACCCCAAAGCAGAGGCCTTTAATTGTCGCTCATTTTTTTGTCTCATGCACGAGCGCCGCGTTTTAAGACACCGTGTCAAAAGAATGTTCAGCGCTGAGCCTCGCGTTTGTGTGAATGGTTCCTACCACGCTGAAATGAGTGGGTGGGTAGTGTTGTAATAATAATAAAACATACCTGTCACCCGTGACTTCTTTTCTTCTCTCTATTTTTTCGTAAACTTCAAATAGGCCTAAAGTTTTCTACAAAATGGATGTAATGGCAAACATGTTGAAGATTAGCAGGCAGTCAACGACTTCCATTCAAACAATGGGTGCGTTCCAGTTCGTTTTTTATGCGCTTCCCTCAGTTTCGACTCGGATGTGGGTCATTGCTTACGTTGCATGAGTGCCCACTACTGGCGGAACCTTTGCAATGGGCTGAATAGAGTACATCAGAGATGACGTGTTTTTGTAGGCCAACCCGGAAGTTAGCGGTGCACGGGTTCCCTCGATCGAAAGCCTATGCATTTTTCCCATAGACTTTTGGAAAATCACAAAAAATAAGCTCTGTGTTTAACAAAGGGTTATGACACTTACACGTTTTGTCTATCAAGATAATCTTTACAAGTTAACACAACATTTATACATTTTGAAGCCTGAATAAAATCGTCAGATATAAAAAGCTAACAGTAGGCTATAAACAGACTACAGCACACCATGGTCGCGGATCAACGTCACCACCACCAAGCTTCCTCAAACTTTATTTAAAAAACAACTTTATTTAAAAAACATGCTCGCTGATTATGATCTGCGCTGTGTATGAATACTTATCCACTTTTTCATGAGAAATTCTGTCCAAATTTCCTGTTTGTCACGATGACGTCTAAAGTCCCCGCCAAAGGAAGTAGTCCCTTTTAGCAACTTGTTAGCAACCGCCGTTTTTAAGACACAATAAAGGTTTAAAAAAAAAAAAAAAAAAAATCACAAGCGGGTTATAACATGTATCTTTTATCTCATAGATCAAAACGTGAAAAAATATATAACTTTGTTAACCACAGACCTTATTTCAGGCGATTTAGCAAAAACCCATTCAAAAAACCCATAGACATTAGGGCGATGGAACCGGAAGTCCTAAAATGCTAACCCGCTTCCGGGTTTTGAATACAAAAACACGTTATCTCTGAGGTACTCAATTGGAACGTCCTTAGCCCTTGATCACTTGGAATCAGCTATGGAGTTGATTTATTATTAAATTTTTTCCCTTACGAAATTGTTTAATGCAGCATTCTATATACTGTACATAGGTGTGTTTGGGTTGTTTTAAATATTTTTTAAAAAAAATTAATATATCATAGAGTTGTTTGTGGTGGGGTAACGCGATATGCGGTGACGTCACAATCGTGTTGCATTGTGGTATATGGAGCTGCCTGAAGTGTATGAAGTAGAAGTAGCGAGGGTCTGTCCATATAAACTTCCCTCGTCCACTTCACGAAGTGGAAAGCACTTCAAAATGGCAGCAGGGATTCCCCCGAGGGGAAGTGCTTAGGGAAGTTCGTGAGTGCGTATCTAAAAGTGGAGTGGAATGTAGCCAATGTCCTCTATGTCGACCGTTTCCAAGATGGCAGCGACGTTGATATGTGTTTTTGTATAAAGACACCCAAAAAATGACATTACAGTGCATAAGGAACACTGACAGATATTTCAAAAGATGTGAATCCCATTTTAAAAGGCTTTTTAAGTGAGCACTTGCTTCCATAGTCAAGAATTAATTACCAGGGTAAATGAAAAAGACCTACATATGCAACAGGATTTTAAAACCTGTATATCAAAGAGTTTGGCTTGGCTCACCAACTCTCAGAAGGGGATCACATCAGTCCAGAATCTGGCTTTGTAATTATTGTTGTACCATGCATGGCTAAGGTGCTGGCATTCCAACCTGAGGACAAACTCTCTCAGTATCATTAATGAATAAAACAGACAGCACATTTCATTGAGGAGAATGAAGAATCATTACAGCTGAACTGAGTCGATTTCACAGAAATACAAATCCCCTGACTGATAAATGCATGGAAATCAAACATGCATTGCATGACATATGCCTATATACTCATGCCTTTGTCACTCTTCATATTTTTATTCTGCTCCAGGAGAGTATTTGCAATTCAAATCAGTGAATTATCATGTGAAGCACAATCCATTCAGCAGGATCAGCAGGTTTTGCACATCTGCATTAAAGAACCTCTGCTTCGGGATATTTTATATTTTCTATTCCATGATTCTCTGTCAGTTTTCCATATCTCACTCAGTTAGTCTACATGAAATTGCCTGATCTATCCACAGTCACACTGGTTATCTGGAAATAATCAGACAGGAAAACTCATATAGAACATCAAACCATCCTTGAATGGCTACAGGCAAAGAGGGCAAAAAAGGAAATATCATGATTTGAGACTTCTTAGATCATATTTCTTGTTTGAGTAATGCAATGTGGGTAGTCTTGCAGTAACATAGCTGCCTCGTCTTGCCAATTTATGGTGTGCAGTCCTTGGTGAAAAAACGAGGGGGCTGTCAAAACACTTGAAAGCTTGTACAGGGTCAAAGGCCATTAGTGCTTTCATCCAATCAGAAAAACCTTCAGATATAAACATACGGTTAAGGCTATAAAAGTAGCGAATTGTCTGTAATAATTTACAGTTTCTGCATGCAGTATTTCTTCTAGCTTTATTGTTTTTTTCTTCTTTTAGTTCACCAGGCCACTCAAATGATCTAGGTTGAGTTTTTTAAAAGCATCATGAGGCAAGCTAAGTTGATCTTAGAGACTATTGGTGGCAATGGTGACTATGATCTACTTAGGCTTACAATGCTTTTGGGAAATGCAGCCCTGGACCTACCATTTAAAATGCGCTTTCTAAATATACGCTTTAGAGATAAACATATGTCTGTGTTTAAAGAAGAACTCCTTAGAATAACCCCTTATTGAAAGCAAGGGTGAGCTGGCTAATTGGCATTTTGAAGTTGTGTGTAATAGCAGGGTGAGTTTGGGGCACTGACCACAGCTCTGTTTCAGAGGTACTAATCATAAACTAAGAGCGAAAGGAAAAAGTAGAGAACTTTTATTAGCTGTAATAAAATATTTTTCAAACAAATAGCCAAGAGACACTTTTGTGCCAGAGGTGTATCAGTTTCATGAGCAAATGTACGTCAAAAACAATTATGTCCTTTTAGATTAACAGATAATGGGAGGAAATCATTTTCATGATACTGCAAACACACACAGGTTATCCATAGTGTGACATGGCTGACATCCCAGCTATAACAAAAATATGTTCTAAGAACGTTTTGCTAGAGTTCCCATTAAGTTATGGAAATGTAATTTCTGAATGTTCTCTGAACATTCAAAACGTCCAGTTTTTAAATGTTTTAAAGACTTTTTTCTTGGTTGTGCAAACTTTAAGGAAACATTAAATTTTATCATTCTGCAAACAATATGGGAATACTTCTCAGAACATTCTGAAACAAATAGTAACATTTGAAAAATGTTCAACTAAAACATTCCAGGAAAAAAACATTCCATGAACAATGTATTAATAACATTCGTGTGCTAACGTTTTGAGAACATTATTAAAGATAACCTTGCCAGATCATTAGTTCTGTTAAGTGACATGAAAAGTGAGTATTTAAACAAATATACAGTGTTTTTCCATTACAAATAATAATTTAGATACCTTGATAACATTGTGTGCTTGATATTAAATCTTGTTGTCGCTTAAAAATAGTCCAAATATGAGCATGTTTTGGAGCCTCTTTAAAAAGCACTTGAATTTATCAAAGCCATATGAGGAACACTGTGAGGTATAAAAGGTTATGAGATGACTGAATTGATGCAGGGTGTATAAAGTCCTGCTATCAGGCAATGTGAGTTCAGCTAAGGACGCTGTATTCAGTCATCTGACAGAGGCTATAACGTCCAAGGTGATTCTGCCGAGGAAACATGCAAGGTAGCGTGATGTTTCAAACATACTGCCAGTTGCTAAAGAATGTGCTGACGCTGCAGTCCAAACCTAAAATCATTTTCCAGTACCATCTGTTGACAGAGGCCTTCTTCTCAGTAAAAGTTTTCCTTTTCATCTCCTCTGTCTCCAGAGCTTATGCCAGGGTTGGGAGTATTAGCACCCAAATAGTCATACGTTGTGGTTTACATTCATTTATGCGGCTCTCTGCTGTGCTTTTGGCTATTTTCCTGTTCCAGTCTGAATAATTTGCGATGTTTTATTTAACGTGCATTTTAAACTCTTTTGTTTTGTTCTCCACAATTACGGTAAATATGGAAACATCATTCTATCTTGCAGAGGGAAAACATTTTCCAGTTTAGATAAATTTGTCCAGGAAAATAGATGACTTCTACAGATGGAATTCTGAATTGGTCCCAAAATAAACCTTAAACTTTGTGTTAGAACAAAAGTAAACCGTTCACATGTCTGAAACACACAAAATAGTGGTTTTATGGACTAAACATGAGCGTATTGTGCAAATGTAGTACCATTTACAGATAAGGTGTTCTGCTTAACAAATCATCTGGTTAGATGAGTTCATATTCCCTGTAATATATTTGTGAGCTAATAATTGGCATATCATTTTAATAAGGATACAAATTATGGCCAGATTTTACCCACAAACTCTCTATGAATTTACAGCAGAGGTCTGTTTTACTAGGCTGTGAGGAGATCGTAAAAGCTAGCCATTTAACAAAAGATATGTCAAAAGCTCACTAGCAAAACAATGTGGCAAAAAAAAAGGTTTTGAAATTGCCTGGTTAAAGGCACAATATGTAAGATTTTTATAATAAAATATCCAAAAACCACTTGCATAGTGTTATATATTTCGTTCAGCTGTGTACTTACATTATCCTAAATGTTTCCAAGAATTTGTAAATTCAGAGAAATTCACAATTTTAAATTGTGCCCGTCCCTCCCTTGTCACTTGTCGCCTGTCAATGAGGTAATATCTGCGTTATCCCTGGTTTCCTTGTGCCGCACAGTAACCATGGCAACAGATGGGACAGCTGCTTAACATCTAGCGGCACGCAGTTGTTGTTTTGTTCAAACATTACGGACCATGGCAAGCAAACTTTGGGACAAAAGGAGAAATAAAACGAGGATCAATTTTGGCGTGGCGTTTTCGGAGATGGTGAGAGCCTTGCGACAAACTTCGACTTGACAGAGACGCCGCTCATGCACGTTATTAGACAGGAATGCAAATATACATAAGACTAATCAATGTTTTATAGCTCAACACGATGAAATGTTAGAATATCATCCGTATGATATTCTAATGTTGATCTAGCTTATACTGTTTGTCTCATACAGCCAACAAACTAATACATAGAATAACATTGCAACTTTCAACACACTCAAATGCAGTTTAGTATGATAGTGTAACGTGAGACCAAGTGAAAAAGTGCTGCGTTACCTCAAAATTTTAATTCGTCAAGTAAACTGACCTGTATTAGTATTTCAGCACTTGCAAGTAGTTCGGTAGAATGAAATGTCCTCATTCCTTTATATCCCCTGGGACTCGCGTATGGCACTGATATCTGTCTCTCATTAGCAATCGCGCCCGCGATTCTCGGCCACGCCCTGCTTCATATCATGGTCATGTTAAAAACATGCATTCACTCATCCATAAACATTATTTTGTCATAAACATTATTAGATCCATCGGCATGACGACAAGTTCCATGATTCCACGCTCATTCACTACGTCATCATTCCACGCCTTTGTTATTTTTTTGAAGAGTTTAGCGACCCCTAGTGGCGAAAAAAAACATACCGTTAATTATCTGATCATTAAACAAAGACTCTTCTCAATTACATCAGTTGGAAACATTACATTGATTACTCTACATTCACAAAATATGATTTTTGGACGCATTTTAGTCAAAATAATCCAAGATCACATTAGTTTAAGCTTAGGTAAATTGCATTTATACCTTCTGAATGTTAATATCTACTATTACATGGCTCTCTGAAACACTCAATTCTTATTGGTAATTCACACCATCCAGCAGTCTGATATTTCATATTAAGATGCAGTCGCATGAGTGAAATTTAGGTGAATTGTCAATATTATAGTGATGTATGAAGCACAGCTCACATAGAAGTCACTTTATAGCCAAGCAGGATTCTGTTGGTCAACATGGCGAATACGCATGACCAACTCGCGAAGTCTGCCTGTGGAAATCTTTTGCCCTCGCACAAAATTCCCGATTGCTAATTCTATTAAAACAATAGGATTATCTTTGGTTTGTAAATTGAAATTCACCTCAGCATAGAATTTAAGTATTAGTTTTACTGTAATATTTTTGCAGTTTGTCTTATTTCTAGACCAATGTTTTGTACATTGTAGTGGACTACTTTTTTCTCAATGGAGGCTTTATGTTATATGAGGCTTAGCGGTGGGTTCCATTTGTCCTCGGAAGTGGGAGATTCCTTGTTCCCAGTAGAAACTTTTAACTGGAACGCCCCCTCAAGTTGGAGCTGGGACTGGGAAACTTGGGGGAAGCGCGATAACCCCAACTTTAGAATCCAATATGGCTGCCTGTAGTGAACCAGAACTAATATATTTATTAGCACTTCTGTTGGTCCGTCTCTCAATAAACTCCAACCTCTGTATTGTGGACCTGATACTTCTGCATTATCTGTGCAAAATACCGCTTTTTTAGGTGTTTGCATTCTGAAAGAGCAAGCACAACAAAAGTTTGCCTGGATGTGTCCTTAGTTTTTCTACCTGTGCACTAGAACTTGGGTGTGACATCATTCCCAGGTCCTACTGTACATCCCTCTTCAGAGGTAAATGGAATGCAGCATTAATATACAGGTAGGCTACAACTATAAAATAATTTCAACTCAAATCAATATTTCATGTCCACACATATTAGATTTATTTGGTGCCTAGCAGGAAAATGTACAGTCAGCATGTCATTATTGCAAAATAAACCCCCTCAGTTCATTATCCCTTACTTAATTAATGTTTGCTGGTGAAGGTTACGTGACTTTATGTAGACCCTTGTACATAGCATTAAACGCAGTATGGAAAAACTTACCAGTTTGGGATATCTGTTTTCCACAGCATTCTCTGCCAAGCCTAATACTTCTTATTACCTCATGAGAGAATGCAATTCACCAAACCAAGCTATAACTGGACCCCAGGGGGACAAATTTATTGAAGAAAGACGTGGTTTTTGAGCCAAGAGAAATAACTTAGCAATTAAGTTCTATTTTTTTTTAAAGATTTTGGGAAGTGACCCCAGCAAGCAATGTGGTGGGAATGAGTGGGATTACCTTGGATTGGTGCAATTGCAATGCACAATCTCCTGCTTTGCTAGAAAAAGTGCCTTTAATACAGCAACTTTAAACAAAGATGAGGTTTATCAGCAAATTCACAGTGAAAAATGGCCAATAATAGATTGGTTTGGTTTTATGGCTCCGGTACGCCTATTTCCCTCTCTGCAGGATCCCACAGTGGTTCTGTGAACCTGCACGTCACAAACTGGGAGCTTGGGCATTGCGGTGAGGCAGGAGCGAAAACAGGCAACCATCAAATTAGCTTTAAATGTCATGTCATGGAACCATGATGCAAAAGTGAAGTATGTTACACGTTTTATTTGTGCACATGATTAACAGCCATTACAAAGGTTGGTTTTCCAATGGAACCGTGTCCAGTAAAAACTCATAAGAAAACCTCACTCTGCTGGGAATCCCAGAGGTCTGTCATAGCAACCGTTCTCGTGCATCCTGTTCTCATTTTCACACTTAGGTCACCCTGCCCTGGCACCTAGAGGCAAATCCATGGCTCTTCCATGCTCCTATTTATTCTGTCCCTCTTGCCAAAGACTACAGAGAAAACGTGAGAGAAAGAGAGATAGAGGGAACGGGAGCTCTTTAATGCATTACATATGGGACATTAAGGAAGAGCCAACCATGTAAATTCACAAAAGCGCTAATGGATCCAGTACTGTAAGTTTAGCTACATCACTTTGTGGTCCTTGACGTCTCACATGACGTCTCACCCAACACAGTGCCAAATTTGTTTATTATAGAAAAGTTGACAAAAATGTTCTTAAAGTTATAAGGTAGGGCAGGCAATGTATTTCATAAACACTTTTTGTTATAGGCCTACTGGTTCATTTCACATCCTGATAACAATCCATAACAGAAGTGGCCTAAATATTAAAAAATGTACATGTACTGTGGAAGTCTCAGGACCAAAAAATCTTCATCCAATCATTGCATTAGTTCTGAATGCAATAATAGGATATCCTATATTCGCATATCTCCACACACCCTGCTCGCGCAGACATCACACGTCATCAGCGCGTTCCTTCCATAAGGCTATGCAGAGTTGTAGACAGACAACCACCGAGTGCCGCAAACAAACAGCAGCCACCTTTTACAGTTCCTCCTGAACCAAAATCAGTTTTTGCTGCATTCACGCCATAACTACCGTAATAAAAGATGGCAACCCATGACATTCTACCCGGAGCTGTTCATGTTCTCAGACTCGGATTTATGCGTTTCTATGTCAACACTATCAATGCCGAAATGAATCTGCAGCAGTCAGATGGTGAGTCAGTTGTTTGCATTATCGTAATGTTATGTGCTATGAGACATGAGGTCATTTAAAGGTGCAGTGTGTAAATTTTAACAGCATCTAGCGGTGAGGTTGCGAATTGCTCAGTCCGCCACTCACCCCTCCCTTTCGAAGCACATAGAGAAGCTACAGTGGCCGACACAGGACAAAGATGTAGTCGTCTGAGACAGCAGAGAGTAACCAGTCAAGCAATGAGGTTTCTTTTTACTTCTAACAAAGTGAAGAAGAACAACAAACAACATAGTAATGAAACTCGCACTGTAGAACTGTAGAAACATGCCGGTGCAAAATGGCTACTTAACATGTAAGGGGACCCGTGGTGTATGTAGATAGAAACGGCTCATTCTAAGGTAATAAAAACATAACGGTTCATTATGTAAGGTCTTTATACACCACTGAAGACATAGTTATGTATATTATGTATATTATATTGCATTTCTGTCAATAGATCCTCCTGAAATTTACACACTGTATCTTTAACGCTGTCTCGCATGACGCTTTGTAGACTCTGGTGGCTGTGTGAGTTCATGTGTTTTGGAGGAGGTGTGGCTTTGGAGAGCTTTCTGAAGGGAGGGTAGGATCTTATGATTTCAAAGCTATATTTATAGCCTCTATGAAATTGCCTACCCTATCTTTAAAGGGATAGTTCACCCAAAAATGAAAATGCTGCCATAATTTACTCACCCTCATGTTGTTTCAAACTTGCATGACTTTCTTTCTTCTGTGGAACACAAAAGAATAATTTCTTATTTTGAAGAATATTGACTTCTATTGTACGGACTGAAAAAAACTTGCAGATGTGGATTGACATGAAGGTGAGTAAATGATACCAGAATTTTAATTGAGTGAACTATACCTTTAAAATTATTTGTATAAATATTAAGTATTAAAATGCAATACTATTACGATCAATATTATAACCATGCAAAATATTACACAGATTATTATGGGACAGGCTAAATAGTTTCATGCTTACCACAATTTACCACACAAAATAAATTGTGGTTGACACAAACTGCATGTCAAGCAACATGCTAACCGGTTAGCATTAGCCTGATTTGGCTTTGGTAAAAACCAAGTGACAGATGAATTCACAGATAAATATTGTAGAATTTGATTTGGCAATCAACAAAAGATGGGAAGCGTTTTCTCTATTTATTTTTCTATCCTAACAATCTTTTCCCCACGACCCTATCAGAACAGACCCGTGGCCCATTTTTGAGTCGCAACCCACCAGTTGAGAACCCCTTCTGTAAATATCACTGGTGTTGCATTACGGTTCTTAGGCAGAGAGCATGTGTTCATTTTTCCATATACGGATCTAATTCTGACAGTTTGCGTTGCAGCACAGAAGACTCAGGAATGTCCTTATTTTCCATGTGGAAAGGCCGACTCATGAAAGCCAATACTCCAGTGGAATACAACTCATTAAGTCTGTGCTTTTTTTATACAAGCCATGTGGCACTCTTTAAACGGACAGGGTTCACTTCAAACTGGACAGAACTGGCTGGCCACCATGTCACGTTTTATGTGTGTCCGCTGGTCCCCCCTCACTGGCTATAGAAAATACACAGTGCATAGTGTTTTCTTTTCAAAATGAGCTTGAAGGTACACTTGAAATTTACAACATGTGTAAACTATACTCAAAAGGCAGTGTTTCCTAAGATCTTTGGAACATTTATGTTCTTTGCAGAAGCAAACTAATGACAGAGCCAAGTGGCTGATGCTCTTGGGTTGCACTGGTTATGTTATGAATTTAGCAATTGATCTGCATCACGAAAGATCATAAAACTTCTGTTTAAACTAGTTCAGATCAAGGCTTTCATTTCAGAGAAATACCAGAAACGTCAGTGCACATTTGCCTTTGTGAGCTGTTCGAGATAATGCCAACCTTTTTCAATCAGGTTTGCATTAGCGGAATTCAGTCCAGCTCCCTGTATTGACTCACACTTGGGTGTTTTTAAAGTAGTAAGCACAAAAGCAATACAAATTCACTCTTAAAGGTCCAGTGAGATCCATAAAGAACCTTGGGTAACAAGGGGGTTTGCAGGTCCGAGGCTGGACACCAAATTAAACAGAGGGGTGGAATGATGCCTGCACACACACAGATGATTTTACTACCACTCTGACCACAAATTCACTCATTGGCAGTTCTTATCTCTAGGAAAAATGGTCACATTACTTAAAGCTTTCTTCAGAGATGTCAGGCTCTCCCCTTCCTCAGCAGTGAACTTTGACTGAGGGGATGCTGATTGTTTGTCTTTAAAATGCTTGATATTCCTGCTTTTATATGCATGCAAAATGTGCATTAATTAGTCATCCTTTGTAAAAGATGTATTTAGAAAACCCAGCTGTTCTAATCCTAAGAGGTATATTGTATGAATATGATCACTATAATAGTGCTTGAAGTTAAAATAAACATGCATCATGCATTAACCAGAAAACAGTTTTTATTCCATATGCTAAGATGCAGTGAATAGACCTATTTTCTCTTTTGAGAGGGTTTTTCCACCTAGATTCCCGTAACCAATTCCAATGCCCAGAATTCAGCTGTGAATTCGCATCAGCCTTCGCAAGTGTCTCTATGGGCTAAGCATCACCAGTTCCTTCACAACAGTTGTTCAGCACCTCTGCTTTTGGCATTATGGGTCAACACTTGCATTGGAAAAGCAAGAAAATAAACATGATTTATTTCCTTAAACTGATTTTCATTATGTCCCAGCAATAGTCAGCGAGGCCCCGCTGAGCAGTTCCTCCAATCTGCCGGGATGATAACTGCTATTTTACAGCTTGTATAGTGATTAGTGATCCATCCATCCATCCATCCATCCATCCATCATCTATCTATCTATCTATCTATCTATCTATCTATCTATCTATCTATCTATCTAAGACAGAGAAGTCCTTCCTCAAATAAAAGTTTATCACAAGAAACTGTCAACTATCAACACAATAAGACTGTCTGTGACTGCCATCTAGTGCTCAAGATTGTTAAAAAAAAGTGAGATGTTTTATGAAGGACATTTGAAAACAAAACTTTTATTATTATCATGTGTCATAATTCACACTTGAAGTTCAGCTATTTTAACTCTGCTAGCAGAGTTGCGGTGCTTTCTCATAAAGCGCAGCTGGATAGACATACAATATATCCAATAACTCAAATAACATATCCATTTCAGAACCACCAGAGACAACTGTCAAATCCACCAGAAGAACATGGGTCTTACTCTTAAACAGTGCGAGAACACTTCTCTAAAATCACGCTCACCCTTACCCTTATTCTTACATACATTGTCCATACTTGCAGCTTTGTTTGATATTTCTTCTTAACAATAATAACTACAATCACCTTCATTAAAAAGAAAACCAACCATGATTTTCATCTTTTACAGTCTGGACTTACTTTAACCATCTTCAAGATCACTTTTCTCTTATAGCTTTCATATAAATATCCCTCACTCATGGATCAATTAAAAATAGAATCAGAGAACACCAGGATCTACATGATGCTCATAAATTAAATTTAAAAAAACAAAAGGAAGACAAAAATGACAGATTACATTGTTCCTGACTTTGCAGCAGCCTGATCTGTGATGGCCCGGTTTTCACTCATCTGTCTTGCGGTGGATTCATCAGCATGAGACTGGCTCATAATGGATTGTTTCTTGGTGGACTGGTTGGTGATAGACTGATTCGTGGTTGAATGGGAAGTAACAGACTGTGACGTGATGGATTTTGTGGTCTTGGCCTGCTTGAATGTGGTGTGAATAGTCTTCTTCCTCTTGACGTGGAGGATCTCCATAGCATCAGGATTGACTCCTGGCTGCTGCAACTCCTTTGTGGTCTCCGTCTGCTCTGCGGTGGATTGCTGTTGCTCCTGGAACTCCTGCTGTCTCTGGAGCATCTGAGACAGAAGAAAATGATCAAATGAAATATGAGGGGAGAGGAAATAGAGTCAAGTTGGTAATGTGGTAAAACTTTTAAAAGCACTCTGTTCCAAAAACCTAGTGCGCTACCATTTGAAGGCACACTCCTGATTTGAAGACCATATATGCAACCTATAATACCTTGTTTTAGCCAAATTCTAAAGCAGTATGGCATGTATGCCATAATACAGTACGACAAGCTCAGTATCCAAGATGATGGATGAGCTAAAAGAAATTACATTTATAAATAAACTTTTAAAGTCAACATGAAATGAAATTTCATCTATTTTCTAAATGTATGTAATAGATCTTATTGTGAATAATTAATCTGTGTATATGTTTTAATCTTCTCTCTGGTGATGTATGCAGGACTTTTCCAATCTTAAACCCCGCCACTAAATAAAAAAAAAAAAAAAAAGATAATTGCGACTTTTTATCTCACAATTCTGACGTTACTTCTCACAATTCCCAGTTTACATCTTGCAATTCTGAATTCTTTTCTCAGAAACTTGCAATTGCGAGTTATAATGTCAGAATTGCGAGATATAAACTCACAATTGCGAGAAATAAAGTCAGAATTGCAAGTTATAATGTCAGAATTGTGAGATATATACTCATAATTGTAAGAAATAGTCCGAATTAAGATATAAACTCAAGATTCTGACTTTTTCCTTGCAATTGCGAGTTTATATCTCTTTTTTTCTCAGAATTGTGAGATATAAACTCGAGTTTATATCTCACAATTCTGAATTTATAACTCGCAATTGTGTTATAAAGTAAACAACAGTCGCAATTGAGAGGAATAAAGTCAGAATTGTGATATCGCAATTCTGACTTTTTTCTTGCAATTGCGAGTTCATATTGCGCAATTTTGAAAAAAAAAAGTCAGAATTGCGAGATAACATGCAATTGCGACTTTATATATCACACAATTCTGACTTTACAACTCGCAATTGCAAGTTTATATCACACTATTCTGAGAAAAAAAAGTCAGAATTGCAAAATATAAACTCGCAATTGCAAGAAAAAAGTCAAAGAATTGTGAGATAAAAAGCTGCAATTACCTTTTTTATTTTTTATTCAGTGGCAGAAACAAGCTTCCATGACATCACGATCACAATATAGAAAAAAAAGATATGTCGCTACTTACATTTCACTGCGACTTTAAATTTTATTCAATACTAAAAGTGTAAAAATTTAATATTATATCCAATATTTGTGTGTTATGTATTTTTATACATAACACAAATATTGGATATAATATTGCAGTATTGTGCTGTTAGGTTAGCAACATGCTAGCATCCTAACTCTATTGAAATCAATTGTCAGTGCTATTTGTTTAGCTTGTGGAGTTGCTGCCTACGTAGAGTGTTCCAAAGCGATCACTTATGAGGTACCATGATGGTTAGGATGCTAACAAGGCAGCTCACTAGTGTTTGAAACAGAGCAAATAATCATATTCAGATATCTTCAGATAATAAGTAATATTGTGATGTAGAGTTCTGTCTCACCATTAGGTGCTGATACTGGGCGATAGCCTCATCAGTGGTTACTCCTTCAGCAAGGCCTAGTTCTGCTGCACGGCGGGCCATTTCTACCTTAAGAGAGCCTGGTGGGGTCCAGCCCACACCTTTAATCCAGTTCAGATCTGATTTGTAGTTGACCTGCAACCACAGAGTCAGGACCATTAAACCTGCTACATGAGGACAACTATAAGAACAATTAATTTATCAAAATAATGTAATCTAAGAAGTCACCAAGTCACTGCAAGGTCATTTTTTCACATGCAAAGTGCCTCATGTCAACCACATGTCATCAGAGATATTAGCATACAATGGCATCAATACAGTTCTTGATAACATTCTTAATAATCCCAAAACTCAGTTCTCACATCGCTCTGCAGCTGGTAGGCTTTTTTAGCGTGTTTGACATTGAGCTGGTTAGGATCACAGGTGTAGTCATGGAGATGCTGGCGATAGTTGACGTTGCTGAGCTGAGCCTGGCTCTTCTTAGCATGCTGGAAATCAGGCTGGTCGGCATGGATCTTAAACTGAGAGCGTGTCTCCTGGGACTGCTTCTTGTACACGTTGTTGCTCTGGAGCTTCCCTACAGCCAATGAGTGTTTCATCTTGGGGTCATCCTCAACGCTGAGGAGGCCCACCTGATGGCCCTTCTCTTTGACAAATGCCTCCTTATAGCGGAACTGAAAAGGAATGGTACACCATATATTAAATTAAAATTTTGAAGTTGGGTTTTACTTAATGAAATAGTACACAATTTGGCAGATAAACATTTTGATTCGTACTTACATCACTCGCAATTTCTCTAGAGGCCTTGGCTGTCTGGAAGGGAATGGCGTCTAACCTGAGGTCGTAACCTGCAGACTTCACCTTCTCACCTGATGTTTTATACACTTTCTGCAAAGTGAAAGAGAAGAAAGAGCATAGACAATATTAAAGGATGTACACTATCATTCAAATGTTCAAAATCTTTTTTAATGTATTTGAAAATTATTCCTGTGATTTTTTTTTTTTTTTTGATAAACCATGATACACTACCTTTTAAAAATTTGGAGTAAGTATAATTTTTAAAGAAATTAATACTTTTATTCAGCAAGAACAGGTTCAGTCAATAAAATATGGCAGTATAGACTTTTTAAATGTTACAAAAGGCTTCTATTTTAAATAAAAGCTGTTATTTTAAACTTTCTATTAATCAAAAATACTGGGGAAAAAATGTATCTCGGTTTCCACAAAAATATTATGCAGCAAAAACTGTTTTGAACATTGATAATAATAAGAAATGTCTCTTGAGCACCAAATCAGCATATTAGAATGATTTTTGAAGGATCATGTGACACTGAAGACTGAAGCTGAAAATTCAGCTTTGCATCACAGGAATAAATTTGTATTTAAAAATATATTAAAACAGAAAACAGTTATTTAAATTGTAATAATATTTCACAATATTACTGTTTTACTGTATTTTTGATCAAATAAATGCAGCCTTGGTGAGCACATGAGACTTCTTTCAGAGATACTGAGATACCTCTTGTAAGAGTCCCAAAAAAACAGCAAGCTTACATCACTAATTTGCTGAGCATTGATCTTTGCTCGGATGAAGTCAGGATGATCAGGGGGTAATGTGTATTTGTGCATAGAGTCAGAGTCTCCAGACTTGTACATCCTCTGAAACAGGATAAAAGTCTTGTTATTCACATCACCCAAAGCAATCACTGGCTACACACACATTGAGGCAAGCATGCTGGGTTAAACTTACCTCACTACACTGCATGTAGCTGTTCTTTGCATGGATGATATCTGGTGAATCAGCAATTTGAGTGAACTTCAGACTGTCAGGATGTTGACGGTACTTCTTCTACAGAGGGTAAGGGTGAAGCAAAGCATTTATTACGAACCATGTTTTTATGCGGTATGATTTTATTATAGTATACTAGGAAAATTACTACTGTAAACCCCACTTGCAATCCATTTTATTTCTGTGTTCACTTCACTAACAAGAGTGAAGCAGGGTATTTAAAAAAAAAAAAAAAAAAAAGGGTAATTTATTGGAGTGTGAAAAGTGAGCATTCCATACCAGAATGAATCTAAATCTAAAATAGCTAAATAGTAATTCTGCTATTAGTTAACATTATCCAATAACCTGTTTGATGTCTGACCTAACGGATGTCAGCATAAAAGTGAAGATGGTTAAGGAAGAGCAAGTTAGGTTACAGAGGCATTTTGGAATAATGTGAATGGATGATTAATTCACAATAAGACCAGGAACTTGCATTAAGAAAGTAAATAGGGTCATTTATTAATTCCTGTTGAATTGAAGTGCAACTTACATCACTAATGAGCTCTCCAGCTTTCTTTGCAGACTCCATCTGGGGTGCACCTACTGAATCCCAGGCCACTCCCTTCATGAAGTTCAGATCTGATTTGTATACATTCTTTGAAAAGGCAAAGAAGACTAGATTATAATATTTGTATTGTGATCTTTTGCCCTGTCACTCCTCTATGGTATGAAGCCAAAACTCAAGATCAGGCTCGTAATCTTTTATGGCCTTTTTTTTTTTTTTATTACTCTTTCTCACCTGGCTCTGCAGGTCATATGCCTTTTTGGCCCACTGCACCTTTATATCATCAGGTAGGACTGTGTAAGAGTGGAAATGAGTCTTATAATCCTGGTCGCTGGCTAAGGCCTGGGCTTTCTTGGCTTGAACCAAGTTCACCATATCTAGAGGCAGCTGATACTGGCCGCTGGTGGACAGAGCGTCTTTGCGATAATGCTGGTCACTGTGCAGACGACCCATCTCCATGCAGTGCATTAGGTGCGAGTCCTCCAGAACGCTACGAGCTCCAATGTGCTTGCCTTTCTCCAATACATGGTTGTGCTTATACTGAACCTATCAAGGCAAAGGAGGTGAATATGTTCAACTGAATGTTGATGTACATGCTGGTTACCACAAACTTGGCAACATGATTGCTTATGTACTGTATATTAATGCATGAGTTTATCAGTGCTGCTTTTGCCCATAAATGTTTATGTGTGTAAATTTAGAGAGGGTAATCTTACATCACTAGCAATGCTGGTGGAGGCTTTTGCAGCCTGGAAGGGGATATCCTTCATGGTGAGTTTATAACCCTGAGCTCTTAGCACATGCCATGACTCCTTGTACTTAACCTGAAATAAAACAGAAAATGTTAAAACGTTTGTCTCGCATGCAAGTTTATTTGAATAAATTCCCCTTTAGAATATCTTTAAAATGAGCTATCAAGTTAAGAACAGTGGATTTTATGATGTAGCAATATCCATAAACACAAAAATAGACTTGGAAGGCTCATCTTACATCACTGAAGTTAGCAGCGTTAATCTTGGCCTGGGTGATTTCAGGTCTCTCAGCAGTAATGGTGTAGTTGTGCCTGAGGTTCTCTCCCTTTTCTTTGTACAAGCGCTAAATAATTTCAGACCACAAGACATTATAATCCCTCTTTTTCTGCAAATCATTGTAGAAACAATATTGCATGTCCTCCTACCTCATTAGTGATCTTACTACTGGCCTTAGCATGCACAATATCCGGAGAATCCGTGACAGATGTGTGTTTGAAAGAGTAGGGTTGCTGGCGATACTTTTTCTGTTAGGGTAAAGAAATAAATTAATATATAATGTGAATTAAAAATACGTACACTACCATTCAAAAGTTTGGATATGGTACAATTTTTTAATGTTTAAAGTCTCTTACGCTCACCAAGGCTGCATTTATTTCATCAAAACACAGTAAAAAACAGCAACATTGTGAAATACTATTAGAATTTAAAATAACTGTTTTCTATTTTAATATATTTTAAAATGTAATTTATTTATGTGATGGAAAAGCTGCATTTTCAGCATCATAACTCCAGTCTTCAGTGCCACATGATCCTTCAGAAATCATTTGAATATGCTGTTGGTGCTCAAGAAGCATTTCTTATTATTATCAATGTTAAAAACAATTGTACTGCTTAATATTTTTGTGAAAACCATGATACTTTTTGAATAGAAAGTTCAAAAGCATTAGGGTTAGGGTTATTTTGATGGTCCCCTTTAGACATTCTGTTGACTATAAGTAACATTGAACCTACATGTCAACTAACTCTCATTAGAGTATTAGTTGAGTATTAGTAGACTTTTAGGAGTAGGGGTAGGGTAAGGGTTAGTAGAATAAGTTGACATGCACTTGCAAAGATACTTATAGTCAGTAGAATGTCTGTTTGAGAATCATCAAAATAAAGTGTTAGCAGATATCAAGCAGACAGTCTACTTATATTCTACTAATACTCTAATGAGAGTTAGTTGACATGTAGTTGCAACATTACTTATAGTTAGGGTTGCAAAGGGGCGGAAAGTTTCCGGTAAATTTCCGGAAACTTTCCACGGGAACTTAACGGGAATTTATGAGAATTTACAGGAATTTACGTGAATTTATGGGAATTTATGAGAATTTGGGGAATTAATTAGAAATTTTGGGAAATTTATATAAATTTATAATATTTATATAAAATGTATCATATAAAAACAAATATAAACATTTTGTTTGGTCATAACATGAAATAAGTTATTTATTTTTCGCATTCAATTAATTCTAATTTAGTAAATATGTAAAATAAATATATTTTTATTGCAGCAATTGTTATGTGTTATTTATTTCAGTGTCACATGATCCTTCAGAAATCATTCTAATATGCTGATTTGATACTCAGTTATTATCATTGTTGGAAACAGTTGTGCTGCTGAATATTTTTTTGGAACCTGTAATACTATTTCCAGGATTCACTGATTAATAAAAAGTTAAAAAGAACAGAATTTATTCAAAATAGAAATGTTTTATAACAATATCACTTTAATATCACTATTCAAACATCCTTGCTGAATAAAAGTATTCATTTCTTTCAAACAAAAAAAAAAGAAAGAAAAAAATTACTGACCCCAAAATTTTGAACGGTAGTGTATATTGTTACAAAAGATTTCTGTTTTAAATAAATGCTGTTCTTTAAATTTTTGTTCATCAAAGAATCCTGAAAAAAGTATCACAGATTATAAAAAATATTAAGCAGCACAACTGTTTCTAACATTGATAACTGAGTATCGAATTAGCATGTTAGAATGATTTCTGAAGGATCATGTGACACTGAAGACTGGAGAAATGATGCTGAAAATTCAGCTTTGCATCACAGAAATAAATTATATTCTTATGTATATCAAAATAGAAAACCATTATTTTAAATTGTAGTTATCTTTCACAATATTACTGTTTTTTCTGTATTTTTGATCAAATGTGCATGTTATGGACTGGGGGAATGCACAGTGCATGCAGGGGGTGTGGCCTCAGTAGCCCTGCAGAAAATAGTGTGCTGTGTGAATGTGATTGAGGAATGTGCAGGGTAAAAATTTAATTAAAATTGCATTAAATATGGTTGTTTTAACCAAAATTATGCTGAATTTTTTTTTAACTACATTTAAGTACCCTGTTATAGGCTAACCTGCAATTTCGCAAATTCCCTGTTTATTCCCATTAATTCACGTTAATTCCCATATATTCCCGTTAATTCCCATGGAAAGTTTCCAGCTTTGAAAATTCCCGGAATTTTGCAACCCTACTTATTGTCAACAGAATGTCTAAATGGGACCATAAAAATAAAGTGTTACCTTTAATTGAAATACAACTTTTTTTGTAACAATGTAAACATTTTAAATGCAACCGTAAAAATATGAATTTCTTTAAAAAAAAAAATCTTAATGAGCCCAAACTTTTGAACAGCAGTACAGACGACCATGCTGGAACAAAGTGTTGAAATTTAAATAGCCATTCATACCTCACTGATTAGATCTGTGGCCCGTTTGGATCCCTCAATCTGTAAGGCACCGGTGGCAATCCAGGCCGCACCACGAAGGTAGTTCAGATCAGAGCGGTAGATTTTCTGTTGTTTAAACACAATATGTTCAAGAGCACTCGACTTTCAGAGGCATTCTTTGGAGCAATGAGTATTAGTAACCATACTAGTGCAAATGCATTGAATTTACATTACCTCACTCTGCAGTTCGTATGCTCTCTTGGCAGCCTGAACTTTGAGGTCATCGGGCAGTGTTGTGTACTTGTGTAATGTAAGTCTGTAGTCCTGATCACTGATCAGAGACTGAGCCTTCTTAGCATGGAGCACGTCCAACATATCCATTGGTAGATGGAACTGAGAATGCACCTTAGAAGAGTCCTTTTTGTATTTGAGCTAAAGAGAGAGAAAGTTGATCAATCACCTGAGCATGACCTCTCAAACACACATTCATGGTACTTCATTCAGTTGTAGCCTTCCTGGAATACTCACATCGCTTTGTATATTTGTGGCATGCACAGAGTGAGCCATGTTTATGTCATCCTGTAGTCCCTTTAGCCCAATCATCTTCCCTTTTGTCTTCTCAAACTGCGCCTTGTACTTTTGCTGAAGGTAAATATTTTATACAGTTTGATAAACAGACAGACAGATAACCAGAAACAGAAACTGTAGCTGATCCCTTTTGTGTACAAAATACTCACATCACTGAGGATCTCTGTAGATGATTTGGCTGCTTGGAATGGAATAGCATCCAAGCGCAACTTGTAGCCACCATCTTTGATCTTTGTCCAGGACTCTTTGTAACGTGACTATATAGAGAAAGAATTTTACTTTTAACAATTTAATGTGGAATTTCAATTGTTTGTGCATGTGTTTAATAGCTTCTGAAACAGAAACAGCAATGTGTGTAATGGATTCTCACATCACTGATGTTCATGGCATTGATCTTGGCCTGCACATGCTCTGGAATATCTCCAATCAGTGTGTACTTGTGCATTTCGTTCTCTCCTTTCTCTCTGTACAATCTCTGTCAACATGAAGATCACATACATGAAGAAATGCAACATTTTCCCCTCTCTTTTTAACAATTGTCACAGAATTCAATTCATAGATTCAAATACTGATTCACAGAAAAGACGTACATCAAGAACCAGTTTGGTGCTGATTTTGGCCTGGACCATCTCTGGGGTGTCCTCCACGCTGGTGAACTTCAGAGCACTCACATTCTGTCTGTACTTTTTCTGGAACATACACAGGTCATGGCAAAGATTAATATTCACTTTCAGTGCTGGGAGATAACACTTTACAATAAGGTTTCATCAGTTAACATTAGTTAACTACTTTAGTTAACATGAACTAAGAATGAACAATACTTCTACAGCATTTATTAATCTTAGTTAATGTTAATTTCAACATTTACCAATACATTATTAAAATCAAATGTTGTATTTGATAACATTAGTTAATGCACTGTGAACTAACATGAACAAACAATGAACAACTGTATTTTTATTAGCTAACATTAACAAAGATTAATAAATACTGTAACAAATGTATTGCTCATTGTTAATTCATGTTAGTTAATGCATTATCTAATGTTAACAAATGAGACCTTATTGTACCAGAGTGTGTTTTGAATTCATTGTCTGAACTGTCTGTTGGGTGTACAGCCCTCAAGTTCTTTCATTTCAAGCACAATTTGCTTCAATCATTTCATAATACCTTTAACACATGCATAATTAAAGTGTTAACCCCCAGGCATGTGCTTTTTTATTTTAGCTGAGTTTAACATCTATACTCAAAGTGAAGTGAGTGCATCTAATAATAGTCATGGATGTCAGCCTAACAGCAGCACTTGACATCATGTTTCTCTGTTTTACATGTTTCAAAATCTTAAAACCTTCATTTTACACTATTATTTATACAAAAATATTCTTTAGTAAAATAGTTATTCTTTAGTAAAATACTCTTTTAGTCTACAATGTCAAATTTCTGAATGCATTATAATCTAAAAATATATTATTAATAAAATCTAGGCCTAATATTTAATATAGTTCTCAGCCATGTTTGCTGAGACAATTAACTATACAAGGTTCTGATGAACTGAGGAAATAGTTAATTCCTATTCCTATTCCTATCTGCTAAATATAACCTTAAGCTATTTGCTCTGCAAGCATTACATAACTGCTCTCCAAGTGGTTATGTACGCTTTAAATTTTTGGAAGGTCTTGCAGATGACCTAGGAATCTAGTGACTCCCTTAAGGTATTTGAGCTGAAAGAAGAAAAACTTTGACATTTAGTGTGTATGGTTGCTCATGTTCATGAGAGGTTGATCTGTACCTCGCTGGCTAAATCTGTAGCTTTTCTGGCCTGTTGTATATCAAGTGATCCAGTGGTCTCCCATCCCACCCCTTTCATCCAGTTCAGGTCAGAGCGATACTTTTTCTGTGAAGAAAACAACGTTTTTTTTTTTTGCATTTAGCTTTACAAGTCTTTGGCTTTACAAGTCATTAAAGTGAATGCTGGGCTCTTACATCACTCTGTAGGCCGTAGGCTTTCTTGGCCCATTCCAGTTTCATATCACTGGGCAGGATGGTGTATTTGTGTAGGAAGGTTTTGTAGTTTTGTTCAGTGGCCAGTTCCTGGGCTTTCTTGGCATGGGTGAGGGTCATCATATCGAGTGAGGAACTGTATTTGGTCTTGTTGTCTTCATACTCTTTCTTGTAGTTGAGGTCACTCTGGAGTTTGGTGGCCTGGGCCGAATGGGCCATCTGAGAATCACCTGACACAGTCTTCACACCAATCATCTTCCCTTTTGTCATCTCATATTCTTGCTTGTACTTCACCTACATAAATGGAATATCAGGAGATAAGATTATAAGTCACGATACTTAAGATTTCAGTGTCTAGTTGAGTGCTAAGTGAGTCATGTGTATCAGTAGAGTGTTTAATCACTCACATCACTGGCAAGATCTCTTGTTGCTTTGGCTGCGAGAATCGAAATCGTGTCCAAGCCAAGCTCAAAACCCTTCTCTCTCTGCTCCTCCCAACTACTCTTATAAGTTTTCTGAAAATCACCAATGTAATGTGTTGATTAAAAGCAGGCGGTGGGTTGTTAGTTCTTGTGCAGGTTATTGGTGCAACATAAGTACAGGTTCATGTGATTCAGTTCATACCCCACTGAGAAGCTCTGCATTAGCTTTGGCTTGCTTGAAGAGAGGCTCATCTTTACTCATAGTGTACTGGTGCATTGTCTGCTCAGTGCCTGCCTTGTACGCCAGCTGAGGATGAGAAAACACCAACCAATCTCAGATAGGACTCCAGTTAAATGTCCACTGAGGAGATAAATATTCAATCGTATTGATCCTATCTTACGCCACTCTGTAGTTCCTGGCTCTTCTTGGCATGTATGATGGAAGGAGTGTCTGCCACTTGTGTGAATTTCACACAGGTCCACCTTCTGGCGATACTTTTTCTGTAGAGAGGTAGAAAATGCAGCAGGAAAAATTCAACAGGATATTTTTTACAGTTAAAAAGCCTAGGGAAATACTGATCATCGGCGATGTGAGTCTAATCAGTAGGGAATACACATTTTGTAATCACCAACCTCACTGAGTAGTTCTCCTGCCTTCTTGGCTTGTTCTACATCCAGGCAGCCATCAGCCTCCCATCCGACTCCTTTCATCCAGGTCAGGTCTGATCGGTACTGGTTCTAAAAGAGACAAACCAATTATCCATTTAGCATGCATAAATTAATGCACATTATGTGTATCCTTGCATATAGACATGCTTTGTCTTCTTACATCACTCTGCAGTTGGTAAGCTTTCTTAGCTTGCTGCACTTTCATGTCATCAGGCAGTACGGTATAATCGTGTAACTTCTTCCTGTAGTCCAAATCACTTGCCAGGGCCTGAGCCTTTTTAGCATGACTCAGATTCACCATGTCCAGAGGAAGGTGGAAATTGGATTGAGTCTCCTTAGAACCCTTTTTATAAGCGACCTATAGCACAGAAATTTGATTGTTTTTTGTTTAGGCTTAATAGTATTTGAAGAATCTTAGATTGAGCACTCATGTTAATGGGAAAAACACAGTTTGGATTAACTTAACCTGACTTTGGCTACTCAGGCTTACCTCACTGCTAAGCTTGGCCACCTGAAGGGAGTGCAGTGTTTTAGAGTCACTCACATCCATTCCAATGGCTTTGTCCTTGTTCTTTGTATATGCCTCCTTATACTTGATCTGTACGGCCGAGAAGAAATCAAATCAACCCCAGAAAACAAATTTAATGAAGTTTTACATTTAAACATTGAACATTTGATTCTTACATCACTAGCCAGGTCTCGAGAGGCTTTGGCAGCTTTGAGTGTCAGTGTATCCAGGCCGATATCACATGCTTTAGATTTGTTCTTCTCCCAGTTTTCTTTGTATTTGATCTGTGAACGTGCAGAAAGAACGTGCTTAACAATGCAGTCAACACTGGTGAACTATATATATATATGGATGACAAACAATGTGCCAAGGCTCTGGAATGTGTGAGCATAGCCTTACATCACTGACGAGTTCTGCATTGACTCTGGCCTTCTTAAGTTCTGGTGTATCTTGAGATAATGTATACTGTGTCTTTGTCTTCTCATAGTTGGCTTTGTAGTTCAGCTTTAATGAGAGAGAGATTATATGTGAGGCTTACTGTAGATATGTTATATTAAATTCACTTAAACACTCAATAACAAGGACAATTGATGCTTACATCACTAAGCTGATGAGCATTGATTCTGGCTTGCACAATTTCAGGAGTGTCCGTAACCTGGCTGAATTTCAGCTTGTCGATATGTTGTCTGTAGTTTTTCTGTGTGGGGAAAAAAGGACATCCATTTAGATTAGCTTGCATGTTTACAAGCGTGAAGCTAATTTGTAAGGCTAAAGCAGCACTGTTCAAGCAATTAAAGATGGCATAATTACTGAAGACAAGTTCATGGCAGAATAGCCAATACTGGAGGTTTAAGTTTATAGCTGCTACAAGAATGGCAGACTTACATCTTTGAGCGGCTCCAGTTTTTTCTGTGACTGATAGGACGGGGTGATGGTGGCTGGATAGTTGTACTCACCCTGCACATTCTTCTCCTGCTCATATTCTGATTTGTAGGAAATCTGAAATCAGATGGTATTAGAGAATATCTAAACACACTGCACTATGCTTGGTAATTTAAAAAAAAAAATAGATAATATGTTTGGGGGAAAAAAATTTTTTTTCTTACATCACTGGCAAGCTTTCTGACGTTCATGGCATGCATGGTCTTCTTGTCGATGCCACCCCCTTCATAGTGCCCCTTCATGTGATTGGTGTAATTCTCTTTGTATTTATTCTGCAATCACAGAGTGAATGAGCTTGCATATGACTGCACAAAAGTGCCCAGCACAGTGACACCTTAAATATAGAATATGCTGTCACATCACTGATGAGGCACTCACATCACTGGTATACTTGGCGATCTTTGACACATTCTTGAACTGTGGCGTCTCACAGTAGTTGATGCTGTGGCCTTTTGTGTTCTCAAGGTCCTTTCTGTATTCAACCTGTATAATGGGATGATGTCTGGGTCACGTAGGCAATGATATTGTGGAATTTTAAGTGGTGAACTTTATGCTCTGCATACAGAAATCCATGTGCCCTTTTGACATTTGCTTGTAAATCAGGGTCGGGTGAGTATGCAGTATTGTTTATGGCATCATCAGGTATACACTGTGGCATGCAGAAAGATCTACTGATCAAAATAGAATGATGATGTGGCCCCTGGGCTTGTGTTCTCTTTGTTTATGTCTGTGGGTGGCTGGGCTCAGTAGGAGGGCTCATGGGATGTGGGGAATGCAGGTGTGGAGACGTTATGTCTGGCTAAGCCGATGACAGATGAGTTCACTGATCCTCTTTTAGCACTTGTGCATCCTAAAATGTTACAAATCTACAGCTAACTAATCAAGGCTGTTGCTAAATATTTTTAACAGGAGATAGTAAGTGTATATTCAAATTAAAATGTCCTCCATCTATTCTCATGTGCCTCTTAACTTATTTAGGCAATGGACCAAGGGCATAAGGCTCTCACCTCGCTCATAAGCTTGTTGATCTTGCGCTGACTCTTTAGAGTCAGGTTGTCCTCAGTGTTTAAAGTGTGGTATGCAGAAGATCCCTTCATCTTGTTCAAATCCTTCTTGTATTTCAGCTGCAGGTTAAAAATGGAGAGAGAGGGGTAAGGAAGGTGTTCAAACACAACAATACCTAGTCTACAGGATGCCTGATTTGTCAGGATGAATTCCTGTGACATGAGAGAACATACACAATCAGTCATTTAGACAGTCAGTATGTCTAAATATGTCTTTTGATGCCTCTAAAGTGACAACACTGGATTCTTGGTGGGAGTCATGGGAGGAAATGTGCATATTCCACTCAGTGATGACAGGCCAAGTTGACAAAATATTCATCAGTGTTATTTTAGTATTATCTATATACTATTATAGTTTTATTCATATTTTGTATTAGCTTTTAGTTTTCTATGTTCTGTTTTCATTTTAGTTGAATTTTTAGTAGTTTTATTTTGTGCTTTTTTTTTCATTTAATGTCTATATATATTGGATAACTTCTAAGATCTGAAATTACTAACTGGAAATAAATAAAAACTGAAACTGAATATTCAGTTTAAATTCTCACTGAAACATTGAAAATGACAGAACACTTCAGCAGTGCTGATACTCACATCACTGGCTATGTCATGGGCTCTCTTGGCCATCTGATATCCAGGGGTAATCATAGCAGGGAAGCTGCCCTTGCCCTTTTGCTGTTCATATTCCTCAGTATAGGCATGCTAAAAGAATTAGAGATGTTCAGTGTAACCATATGCAATGATGTAACCACATAGGATGTAAACGAAAGGCACTGTATGTGCAAAAGAGCATTGTGTCACCTGACTGAAGTGTTCTGCATTCTCTTTGGCCAGAGCAAACTCCGCAGCCCCGGCATCAGTGCTGGCCTTGCCCTTAATCTCCTGCTCATATTTCTGTTGATATTTCACCTGCACAAAAACAACATTGATTTTACATCTATCACACACACGCAGCTGGCATTTACATGCAATCACACATTTGGACACTTACTTTGCTGGCCATCTCGCCTGCTTTTTTGGCCACCTGGTATCCAGGAGTGAAGTGGGCAGGAAAACTGCCTTTGCCTCTCTGCTGTTCATAGCCCTCAGTGTAGACATACTGTTTTCATTGAAGGAGACACAGAATTAGGATATATGAAGAGTATTTAGACAGACACAAAGAATTTTCAAGATTCTATTCTCTTACGTCACTGACGATCTTCCCTTGATTTTTAGCTAGAAGTACGTCAGGAGTATCCGTCACAGTGGTGTACTTTGACACTCGTTCTTCATGGCCTTTCTTATACTCCAACTAAATAAAAAAGCAAGGAATGATAAACCAATACTGAACCTGGTAGGAAAGAAAGTGCACTTTTTGTAACAAAACTGTTTTGCTTACATTGCTAGCCAGTGTATTAGCTTTCTTTGCCATTTCATATCCTGGAGTGATCATGGCTGGAAAACTGCCCTTTCCTTTAGATTGCTCATATTCTTCTGTGTATTTCACCTGTAAATCAACATAACACATCGCAGGTAAGAAACACACAATTTACTATACTTATAATATACTATATTCTAATATAATTAGTTTGGATTTGATCAACAGTTATTAGAAATATGACAAATAATTTGCTATTACCACAGTTTGCTATGAGAGAATACTATACCAGAAGCTCACAAAATTGGTGTAAAGATTCTTGAATTTTTAAAACCATGCATGCCATTTCAGTGTCAGAGGTCACTTTGGAAATTTGTCCTTACATCACTGGCCAATGAGACTCCAGTCTTGGCATGTAACATCTCAGGTGTGTCTGCTACAGAGGTAAACTGCGTCACACGCTCTTCATGGCCTCGTTTGTATTCCACCTGCAGCCCAAATGACCACGTCAGGTCACTCTTAGTAATACATCATCATTATTTATCCATTTATTGAAGCAGCAAAAAACAGCAAGAGCCTCATTTTTCAAAGCATTTGCCCTATTGAGTCTGAATCAGATCACTCACATCACTAATGGTCTTCTGTGCCTGGGTCACACGTACGATTTCCTGGCTGGTAACGCTGCCCGAGTAAAATGACTGTTGGCCCACAAATTCAGTTTGGTAACCTTGCTGCTTTTAGAAAGATTAGAAACCAGTCACATGTTGAAGTCCACAACTAAACTTAGACAGTATTAAACAGTATTTATTTATTGTTTACTCACCTGACTGGCAAGCTGGCTGGCCTTACGAGCTTGCTCGATTTCTTTCGATCTCATGTCATAGTGGAAAGTGGACATAAAACGCTCCCCTTCTTCTCTATATTTATTCTAAAAACCAGAGCGATATAAACATGGAGCTGTCAGTGAGCTTCCTACAGGCACAAGCAAAGTCATATTAAAAGATATGCAACATCAGTGGGTCTAGTGAGTGCTATTTTTCCACACTGTCTTTTGATCATTTTTTGGTGATGAAATGAAATTATACATGTGAAATGGAAGTATGGTGGTTTGCACTTTGTCACTCTGAGACCATCGCAGTGACAGACAGGGGCAGCTGGGGATCCCACAGAGAGAGATTCAGAGAAAGAGAGGGAGGGAAAGAAAGCAAGAAAGGAAGAGAGGTGGGCTCTATATTCATGTGGTATAAATTTAAACAGCAAATACATAAAGAAGGCCAGAGAAGAGTATCATGTCACACCACAGAAATAACTGGAGAGATGTAGTTCTCATTCCAAACCAGTAGAGTCACCAGGGCCTTTGAGCTCTCCTAAAAACAGCACTTTAACCCAGCTCATATAGGGGGTATTACAAGCAAAATGACCCATATTCAATTCTTTAATATACCTTTTGCTTGTAAATTTATTTAAATTTATCCAGACAGTAAATACACTGAGCACCACTAGCACCAGGCAGCCTAAAAAGCCCAACTGTTTCTCTGAATCTGTATCATTTTTTAAAGAACATTTTCATTTATTGATCATTTAAAATATTTTACTTTCCGCATACCTGTGTTTTAAAGCGGTTAATGAGCTCAGATATCTAAGCTTAAGTATTTTTAAAGTCTTCATAAGTAAACTAATAAAATAATTTCAACTCAGATCTTATTTCACTATTTATTAATTTATTTGTTAAGAAGTGTTATAAGTGGGATAATGTACAGTCAACTGGTCATTATCCCAAAATAAATCACCATGAAGAGGTCTACTGTACATTACGCCTTACTTAATATTTAATATATTCTATATAAAAATACATCTCAATTTTCACAGCATTAACTTAGAATTTTACGCTTGTAAATTTTACGCTTGTACTCCCTTAAATAATGTTACAGAAAACCAAAATATGAATTGAATTTTTCTAAAATTATTAATTTTTATAACCTCAGCTTTTCTCTCTAAGGTGTACTTAGATTCTTTACTACAGAAATTTGTCAGATGTACAGTATTTGCAACTTAAATAAAGTCTGGTAATGTTTTGTGTTGTCTGTGACGTAAACAAAACCTCACCTCACTGACTGCCGCAGATTGCTTCTTGGCATTGATGTTGACTGGTGTCTCATAAACACTTGTAAAAGTGTTGTTCTTTGGATTATGCCTATAAAATATGAGAGACAAATAATTATATATTTAACAATTTAAAGTGCCAAATTGTACAAATTATGCCTTCAGCCATGATGCAAAGAAAAATAATGCTGATTTATTAAAACACTGAGCCTTAATTGTTACTAAAAAATGAGATTCGAGCCAAAAATTACTCAAAAACTTACACTTGGCAGTATGGCCTTTTCTGATGGCTGACAAAATTATTGGCAGTCAGAACCATCTTACAGACCTCACAGTGAAAACATGATTTGTGCCAATTCTGAAAGAGAAAAGAGGGACATTTCATGCAGAGCCTGAGAAAATGAAACGTGTACTTTGAAAATAACTGAACACAATTCCTCCTCCTGAAAATCTGTCCAATTTAATTAGTCCAATGTAGTCTTGCTTACATCATAGAAAACATGGATAGACTTAAAAATTCATTGTCACAATCTAATGATCTATAGACTATCGTTTTAATTTGTATGAGCTTTGAGACATGTAGTAAAGCCTTACCTGACCAATAAGATTGATCTTCTCCGCTGGGTACACCACAACCCCGCACCTGGCACACTTCTGAACATTCATATTTTTATCCAATTAAGATGGCAACTCCAGAGAAATATAAAAACAACAGTCAGTAGAGGAAAGCAAGGCTTCCCAGACAGTCCCTTGTTCCCACTTGTGTCTCAGTCTCTGTCCTGTGTTAAACTTAGATCTGCTCTCTGACAGAGACCCTGTCTAGTACATGTCAGTGGGTGCAGAGTTCCACCCCTCTTTAGCTGTTGCCAGTCAGCTGACTGGTTGCCCAGCTGTCAGTTACTTGAAAGGGGAGAGAGATGTCACTGAATTGTGATCACGGTGTTGTTCACTTTGAGTACATTAGTCAGAGCCTTCAGACATGCTCTAAATAGGTGGATGAAGTCACGGCTTGATCATTGAGCACGTTATGAATTGCCTTAGTTTCTAGTAGCATATGTACATGTTATCATGGCTTTCCGTCATTTTCTCAAATAAGCTTTCATTGTTCATGCTGTTATATACTACATAACCTTCAAATATTACGATTAAGTCATTCTCAAAATATGGTGACTAACATGTCCATTGACAATCAGTCATTAAAAATATTTAAAATATAACAGAAATCCTGTATAAAAGGCATCCTTTTATAATTTATGAAGGTTACACTTTATTTTAAAGTACCATAGTTACATTATAATTACTCAAATAAGTACTGAGTACTATTCTTTAAGTACATGTACTTACTATAGAGTTACAGTTAGGGTTTGGTTTAGGGTTAGTTACTTGTAATTATGCATAATTTACTGTTATTACTATAGTAAGTACATGTAGTAACGTGTAACTACGGCAATGTAAAATAAAGTGTTACCTTTATGAAATAATATAAAATGTTTGACTCTACATCATTTATTATCTAATCACATTGGGATAAAAAGGTATTTATTTACTTTAAATTTAATTGGGATAATGTATTGATTTTAGTCTGGTTAATGACGTTTTTTTTAAAATGCAATTGACAGCATTTTTATTCATCCTTCATGAGAATTTGTCACTTGCTGTATTTCTAAAAATTAAAATAAACAAATAAGTCAAGTTGTCCTTGTCCTTGAATAAAAGGTAGCCCTATTAGTATATATTTGCCTTCAGCTTTTATGGTAGAAAACCTAATTGGATTTAACACTCTATACTTTTTAATTATAAGCCATTAACAATGCTATATAATCATAAACCTTGTAACACATATGCATGTTGAATGTGAGAAAATTCAATCAAAAGGAAAAACATAAACTTCAGGGCCAAGTTCAGATCGACCTAGGCCTAGTGTTGTAAAGTAATGCAGTTGGCGTTTAAAGAATAAATTATTGTAGGATGTAAAAACTCACTCATAAGAGACAAAACGATAATGAGGTTCAATGTGTGCAATAAGTAAACGCCTCGACAGATGAATAAATAAAATTTATAAATTCATCGACATAAAAGCAAATGTAGGCTATACAAAGATTTCCCCATGGTTTGTCTTTTGAGCCCTTTGTTTCACTTTTTAGGTAACTTACAACCATATAATTTGTTTCAGTTTTGTGAAAGAGTTTTATGAACTTCAGTTCAGTTCGCTTATCTGTGTGTGATCTTTTGGTCATTGGAGTTTTAGTCAGGTGTCGCTTTTCACACAAGCTGAGTTGTTTTTGTATTTCATCGCCGTCTGCCTCCCCCGCCATCTTTGATTTCCGTTCCGTCTTTTTGGATTTTTTTTTTGGTTTTTTTTGTTTTTGCTATTACCACAAAGTAACCCTTAGTCAGTTCTTTAGTATCGTTCAGTACCAAGTGTCAAATTACATTCCATGTAAAACCTTGAAAAAACACGTATATATTTTGGTAACAAACAAGATGGTCCAGTTTTTCATTCACAACCCGATTTACAGCTACGTTAGTTGTAGGATTGAGAAATGTGCGTGAAAAAGCTTATTTTACAAAAACAATAAATTAATCTTTTTTCCCCCTTGAAGATATTAATATATGCGCACTGCCCTTCATAAATCACTTTGATAGAGGTGCATCATATCATCAATACAATAAAACAATCACACAGTAGAAAATGAAAAATTTATAAATAATATTGACCAAACGGTGCTGTACCATTATCTTTCTTACAGCACACACATATTATTAGTATTATTAATAATATTATTATGTAATGTTGTATATATAATACGTTTAAATCTATAAATACAAATCTATAAATAAATAATGTTTATGTTTAAATAATGTTCTGACTAATATCAAGTAATACCATTCAGTTGTTTGAATTATATCCTATTGAATATTATACAGGAAGTATGCGCGCTATTTTTCACTTCATCTAGGACTCTGTGTCTTTAAATATTCATTAGACACTCGGAGTGGAAGTGGAAGATCGTTAGTTTAAGTAGTTTCATTTTCTCAGTGTTGCGTCCTTGGACTTATTTGGAAGAACAATGAACAAAACAGAGGCTGATGCAACAGAAATGTAAGTTTCGAGAATAACGACATAGTGATGTTATGAAAACATCAAGCTACGCTGTACTGATCATCTTTGTTTAGCTAACGTTACTACTGTAACTGTAAGTAACAAATTCTGTGTTGCATTATCATTACGCACTGACGTTTTACGAAATCAAAATGTATATATTTATTATTCCAAACTTAAGTTTGTAAACAAGTTTGATCCTGTTATTCAAATGTTAAACACGTTAGAAAGACAGATAGGCCAGTAAACCCAACAAATCGGAAAGTTTTAGGGGGACATTTACAGCTCGCAAAACCTTTAGCTGTAGAAAAAATTACATACTTTATGTAAATGCTTAAAACTAAACTAGCATCAACATTGCTAAAGTAATTGTACAATGTTACCCTCGACGATTATCTGTGGGTGTTAACCAACGCTGTGAACCTCTGTCTGTCTTATCCTACTATAGCTACACTTCATGTCATAGAGCTTTACTTCATCAGCTCCAACAATGCTCATTCATAAACATAGGAGTTTTATTTATTTTTATAAATAGATATTTTTTTAAAATATATATAATTATACATCCATCACGAAGTGAAAGTAAAAGTTATTTGAGTAATACACAGTCCACTACTGTTTGAAAGGGACTTTATGACATTGGCAAGAAATTTACCATAGAAACAGTTATTTACACTACTATAAAATCATGGTGAATTAATATGGGCTCTTTTTCAAAGAACCTTTCTTTCATTTAAATAACTTATTTTGATGTCCGTGGTAGACAATACCAAGTAGTACCCTTGGAATATTTTTGGTGGAAACTACTGTTACAGTGGTAAATTTTTGTAGTGTGTCAACATGTCAGATCAGTAACAGCTTTCATTTTTGCTCCAGAATGGATAAAGAACCCCCTGCTGCTGAGAGTATGGTGCTGGAGGAGGACCAAGAGCACTATGGAGAAGGAGACGTGACAGATGCAAAACCTGATCGCAAAGGGAGATTTATCCTCTTTGGCAGGTGAGATTGTTTTTTTCTCTGTCTGTCTGTCCATCCATCCATTCATTTATGCAATGTGCAGTATCAGCCACGACTAGTGACCTAACCTGTTTTTTAAGAGAGGAAAAAACTTCTGTGATTATCATTAAAAAAAGTTGAAAGTAGTCTTCAGATGTTAAAGGCCACTGGATGGCGCCACAGTCCTCTTTGTAAATGACATGGGTGGTGTAACACTTGCATCATATAGGCTGTGTTTGAATGTGTTTTGAGATGTTCAGAATAACCTTTCATAGCTCTTCAATATGAAAACATCTGCATATTTAGAATTATATTGGGCTAGTTTCCTTGTAAATAAACAAAATCACCTATGTGAAGAGATTGTACATTTGGTGGCCTATTATTCAGGCACTTTTGAGTATTCTTGCCCTGAGTAACAGCCCTAATATGTAAGTTTGATAGTATGTTTGTCAGTAGAGGTGTGCTCATGTCCTGCATGACCCTGGTCGATGGGTTTGAATAGCCCTTTCGAAAGCTCTGGGGGGTGGCGTGTGTGCTGACTCAGGTAGCGTGCGCCGCCCCTGCCCAGCGGAGCCACCGCTCCACTCTTTATAGAGTATAGAGCATGCCAGGATCCTAGCACAGACCACACCACACGACAAGGAAAAAATCCACCCAAAAGAGCCTAAAATTTGAGCCAAATTCAGCAGATCTAGAAGGAAGAGAAGCTCGTTTCAATGCAGAGTGGGGTACCATTTAATGAAGAGCCCAGGTAGGAGAGCGCTCAGATGGGATATGATGTAGGGTCTAGTTGGAGGGGGGGGGGGGGGCTTGCTGCCTCATATCACATGGGACACCTGTGATCCACTGTTCATGTGTGCGAGAGAGTGTGTATAGGCAGGAACCCATTGTTGTGGTTGGGTAACGTGATGACTAGGCTCTTCTGGAATACTGGCACATATTGTACACCCCAGTGTCCACTGTGGCCTACTAATCTGGATGGATTCTTTGGATATTTGACAATGGAGATATGAGACGTCTGTGAGAATTTTCCCTCAGGCATGTGGAATATTATTTCTTTGGGACACCATGCAGCTTATATTATGATCGATAAGGGAATTTAATTGTCTTCATGAGGCTGGAAATCCTGGTTAGCTGCCATTTCCTATTCCCTGATGGGCATGGGTTGTATTTTGCTTGAGGTTGGATTGACTTACAGAGGAGCTTTTTATTATTATTATTTTGCTGTGTCCTAATGTCTCATAGAACACCCTACATTCTTATATATTAAGATTTTTTTGAATGAAGGTCCTGTAATAGATTGGTTAATTGTTCATCTCTGTCTTTCAGTAAGAAGAAGGATGGGAAGTTGCAGGAAAAAGAGCAATCTTCTGAAAGCCATTACAGGATTGTTTCACCAACATTCCAGTATAAGATGAGCCACCAGCACGTTGGCAAGTGCATCATCATCAACAACAAGAACTTTGATGAAAAGACAGGTGAGTCTTCATCTCCATGTCTTCCTATTGAACAATCAATATTGAATTGCTTAACCCAAAAACAGCTGATTATTTGTCATTGATATAAAGGTGTTTTTTTTTTTCTGAAAACATTTCTTTTAATGACAAATGATTTGTTGAAATTGGGATCTAAAATTGCGATGTGGAAAAAATCAGATTTGCTCACCTGTATATTGATGCAAAATTAAAAAAAAGGATTTTTATGTATAAAAACATTAGGATACTAAAGTAATGAGTCAAAAAAGACAGTCTACTTGCTCATCTTTGACTTTTCTTACAAACATTTACCATAGTAACCATAGTTTATGTAAAAACACCACAGACATTAATGTGACTACCTTTAAAAAATTACAAGAAAATAAAACTGTTAAGTGTTGACAGTTATTTAAAGTTACTAGGTTGATGCGTAGTTAGATTAACGCCGCTAACTTTGTGCTCTGTGTTTAAGGGATGAATGTACGCAATGGCACAGATAAGGATGCTGGAGAGCTGTTCAAGTGTTTTAAAAGCTTGGGCTTTGACGTTTCCATCTACAATGACCAGACCTGTAAGAATATGGAGCGGCTACTTAAAAAAGGTGAGTGGCTAAAATATTCATCTTTACCCCAGACCATTAAAATGCCACATCCGGTTTACAAATTAGGCTTACATAATTCTGCTGGGAAATGATTTTATTAAAAACATGAAATATAAGAACATATTTGAGTATTGCATATCAGGAAAAAAAAATCTAAAACATGTTATGGAACATTTGCGGAATGTGGTAGGGTTGCCTGATTGCTGGAAGAATGCATAATGGCATATGTTGTTTTGATTGTTGTTTGTGTAAAGTTCTGTTCCAAAATCTATTGAGCTGCCTCACTATTATCTGACTACATAGGCACCTGATTTCTAATGCACTATGACTATCATGAAACCTCATAAATGACCGTTTTGGATTGTTCTACATAGGCTGTTAGGTGTTAGTGTGTTGCTTAGCTAATTACATTACAAGTATGCATGGAAAAACACAAATATTGGCTTTAATGACACCAATGGAACGATTTTTAGCTATGCTTTTCAGTATTGAATCTGCTGCCCTCTACTGTTTAGTGGCCCAAATTGTTTAGTGCATCCCCTGCTGTTGGCAAACCCCCAGTTTCTCTGCATTAAGATAACTAAAGTTGATAGTGTAACAAAACAGTTTGCATTTTCTTCTCTCACATATTTTGTCTGTATGTACTTCAGTCTCAGAAGAGGACCACAGCGACAGCTCATGCTTCGCCTGCATCTTGCTGAGCCACGGTGAGGAGGGCATGATTTACGGCACTGACGGAGCCATACCCATCAAGAGCATGACCTCGCTCTTTAAAGGAGACATGTGCAAGAGCCTTGTGGGCAAGCCGAAGCTCTTTTTCATCCAGGTAAGAGGAGCAGGGCTACAGGAGGATTTGGGGAGGAGAGAGGAGGATGAGGAAGAAGTGAAGGAGGAGAAAATGGAGCACCTTCATACAACGGTGTCTATTGTTTTTAATGCTATTTCAGTCGCACCATACCCGGAGTGAGCCTATGTTTTTTGAAGTTCACTTTAGGCAGATATTGACATGGCCATGTGTTTTTACTGGCAGGCTTGTCGGGGTTCAGAGTTTGATGATGGCATACAGACTGACTCAGGACCGCCCAGTGATACGATAGAGACAGATGCCAATCCAAGACACAAGATTCCGGTAGAGGCAGACTTCCTGTTCGCATATTCAACTGTGCCAGGTAATGTGTCTACTCGGAGTTATGGAATGCAGAAATGTTTGTTTCAAAGAGTCCCACGAAAATAATAGCAAGAAAACACGTCTTGATAGCAAGAAAACATGTCTTGAGTTGCCCTCTAGAGTTGCACACAATAACAAACAGCAATGACCAGAATAGTCCAATTCATGAACAACTGACTCAGGTTCTCTTTAACAAGTTCTTTTTAGTGAATCAAAAACATAGTGTAACCACCTCATTCATGAACAGATTGCTTTTATGATTCAAGCATAAAAGAATCACAAACTCAGGAGTTTATATATATATATATATATATATATATAGTATTATATATTATATATAGAGTATTATATATATATATATATATACAGTGCCCTCCATAAGTATTGGAACAGTAAAGACAAAATTGCTTTGTTAGCTGTGGTGTCAAGACATCTCATAAATATGATTAAAAGATTAATATGAGGCAGAAGAACAGAATGTCACATTTTATTATTGACTGTTTCAACACAAAATGTTTTACCAACTAAGAAGTACAGCACTTTTAGAGTTCCATCCCTTTGCCTAATGTGAGCATAAGTATTGGGATAGTTTAACTTAAAGTAAATGTGTAACAGTTATTCATTTATTAATTTATGTTTTACTTATATGCTAGTAAGATACTATTAAAAGGTTTGGGGACAGTAAGGGTTTTTTTTTTTTTTTTTTTTTTGAAAGAAATCAATATTTTTATTCAGCAAGTACACACTGAAATGATTAAAAGTGACTATAAGGAAAAAATATAATGTTACAAATTTTGTTTCAAATAAATGTTGATCTTTTTAACTGTCTCTCCATCCTGAAAACAGTATCACAGAATCCTGAAAAACGTACCAGTTTCCACAAAAATATTAAGCAGCACAACTGTTTTCAACATTGTTAATAATAAGAAATGTTTCTTGAGCAGCAAATCAGCATATTAGAATGATTTCTGAAAGATCATGTGACACTGAAGACCGGAGAAATGGCTGCTTTGCTATCACAGGAATAAATTACATTTTAAAGTATATTAAAAATAATTTAAAAAATGTAAATTTTAATTATATTTCACAATATTACTGTTTTTACTGTATTTCTGATTAAATAAATGCAGCCTTGGTGAGCATAAGAGACTTTTTTCATAAAAAAAAAAAAAAAAAAACAATCTTACTGACCCCAAACTTTTGAACAGTAGTGTATATTTGTATATGAATTGTACATATAAATATTTGTTTGTTTCAGATGTAAGCAAAATTGATTTTAAAACTGAAATCTACCCAGATGAATAAGAATTGAATCAAATTGAGAGGTTGTGAATCTCAAAATCAGAATAGATACCCAGCCCTGGGTTAAAATATTGCAAAACCATGTTAGTTTTAACATTCTTCCAAATTTGTTCTCACAGGTTACTACTCCTGGAGGAATCCGGGCCGAGGGTCCTGGTTTGTCCAGGCCCTCTGTAACGTTCTTAGTGAGTTTGGCAAGCAACTTGAGATCATGCAGATCCTCACACGGGTCAACTATAAGGTGGCCACCAGCTTCGAGTCCTGGTCAGAGGACCCTCGTTTTAGCGAGAAGAAACAGATACCTTGTGTGGTGTCCATGTTGACTAAAGAACTCTACTTCAACTGATCTGAGTAGACTATCTCCACATGCTGTGATCCATCTGCCATTTCTCAGCACAAACATTTTCTTACCAAGGACTATATAGTAGCACACTTTTAAATTGTTATCTTTTAACAGTAAATATTAACCAAATTGTTATCCTTTTTTGTCATTGATCCGCCATAAGGAGGGAAACCTCAGTCTAATTTTTACGGTGCATATTTCAGGATGGCAGGCAGAAAGACACATCAGGTGCACAAAGACTGACCACTGACTGACCAAGCGACTGACTTCACTCGACCAAGTGGTCACAACATTCAGGGATGATCCCAGCTGGAAGTTTGTGTGTGAAAGCAATTTTTTTTACGTTATGCTGGTCATACGGACACCGAAAAGGTCTTCCTCTGTGCTACTTCCTGTTTGAGTTCACTACCTTCTCAATCCATGTTCTATTTCAACTTCCTCAGAGTATTCCAGAGAATAGTAATGTCACATATGATCTTTGTCAACTGGCATTGTCAAATATCCATGTTGCTTTGCCAACTTTGAAAGTTTGCCGCCACTTTTACCCTACTACATATTAATGTAGTAATAAAATATTTTTCAAATATTTGAAAAAAGACATGCAATACCATACAAAAACTTTGCAGTTGTTCTGTTTTTATTTTGACAATTAGAAAAAAACAACTCAAGCATTAGCTCTAAGCATAAATGGCCATTTGTAGCATTTCAGTTTGGTTTGGTTTGGTTATTCTAGAATGCTCTTCAAAGGGGGTCAAAGAAAGGGCATGAATGGAAATGGAGTGGCAAATAGTGAAGTAATGCTGACACCTGGCTGGTTTTAAAAGCTATTCATTTATCCCTCGCTGGTTAGTTTGCATTCACTGAAAACCTGCAATCAGATCTGCATGTGTCCCGTGTATTTTGACCACACTGTAGCTTTAAAGTCTTCACACAGTATTTACTAATGTTTTGTACCAAATCCGTCTATAATCTACAGAGGCAGCTATTGAATTACTGGAGACCATTTTTACCATTTATCATCCATCTGACTTAATGTGCTGTTTGAACCTTGATGGAAGGTTCTGATGTGCTTCGTCCTACAGTTTTTCCTTTCTGTATTTTCATTCTCAGTTATTGAATGTTCCTCCAGATCACACACTCAATCCGCCAGCCTGTGCAACCGACCGACTGCCACAAATGAAAGGCCCTCTTTTTTTATGCATGGATTATTAGTGAAGTGCTCCAACTATATTAAAGGAAGTGTTAGCTCCACTTGTTTTGAAATGGAAAACAATTTTTATCTTTAATTTTTTACTGCATTGTTTTATCAATTTAAATGCTTTACTGGGATAATAGGAATGTTTATAGAAAACAATTAAAATATAAATGATCTTATTGGCACAAGTGCCCTGAAATTTTTTTTTTTTACATTGTGTCAACATTGCACTGTATAAAGTGGGGCTGATTTTTGTTTAAATTACTTTACTTCAAATGAATGCCTTTGTAAGACTTATTTTATTGTATTAAAAGACTTTATTGAACTAATTTCTTGTCTCTAATACTCACCAAGGCTGCATTTATTTAATAAAAAATACAGTAAATTCAGCAATATTGTGAAAAAAATTCCAATTTAAAATAACTGTTTTGTTTGTTTGTTTGTTTTACTTTAATATATTTTAAATGTACTTTTTTTCCTGTGACTGCAAAGCTGAATTTTCAGCATCATCACTCCAGTCACATGATTCTTAAGAAATTATTCTAATATAATCAAGAAACATTTCTTATGCTGCATTTCTTTGCACTGCACAATATTTTTTTGTGGAAACAGCAATATTTTTTTCAGGATGCTTTGATAAACAGAAAGTTCAAAAGAACAGAATTTATTTGAAATAGAAATCTTGTGAAACAATATAATTTACTGTCACATATGATCAATTTAATGCACCCCTGCTCAATAAATTTATCTAAAAAATATATATATATTTCTGACCCCAAATGTTTAAATGGTTTCCCATCCATACAGTAAAATATATATTTTTTTAAAAATGGCACAGATTATTTTATACAAATATGTTCTAGAAATATCAGTCAAATATACACTTTAAAAATGAATATTTATTAATAAGTTTAATGAATAATAATTAAACAATAAACATTTATTGAATTGCTTATTAATAAATGTTCATCTTTGCATTATTATTGTTACCTCTAGTAATTATGTTTCTGATTTTTAATTTGCAACCTATTTTGGGTTAATTTTAAGCCAGACATATAGTAATTTTTAAACAATAGATGGGTTAAATAAAACTGCCCAGCACGTTGGGCAAACATTTAACCCAGTTGCTGGGTTTGTCCATTTTCAACCCAACTTTTTTTAACCCAGCATTTTTTAGAGTGTAAGGAACACAACAAAACTAAGGAACATTTTCCGACTAATCATTCCAAAAAAAAAAAAAAAAAACTAAACAACTTGGTTTATTGCAAGCTATGCTTAACAACAACCTCTTTCACTTAGATAAACCCAGACCCCAACACTCATTGGTTGTCCATCACAAGGTGGGGGCGGATTTTGAGGCATCGCAAATCAGTAGTGGGTTCCTGTTCGTCCCTTGGTTTTCATGGCCAGGACAGACAGCCTGGTAGAGCAAGTTTGTGAAGGTTCCTGCACAAAAACTGTACAAGGGCGTCATGGTGTCGACCCCCAAGAAACAAATCAAACCTCCCTCTGAGCTGGAGAAGATGCCAATGCGCTGGAAGGTTCTCCCACTTACATGGGTGAGCTCATGGGGAACGCCATTGTGCCAGGCTGTGTAGACGCCATTGAAATACTCAACACACCAGGACGTTGGACCCCGTCCCAACCAGCAGTCCTCCTCTCGGCCCTTCCTGGGGATTTTAGGGTATGTGAGGCCTAGTTCCCAGTATGTCTTCCCAGAAACCTGCACTTCCCAGTAGTTTCGAACATCTGTGAAGCCCTTTCGGCTAATTACATTCAGGGTGGTGTCAAATCGAGAGGGGTTTTCAGAAACTTCCTGCCAGGTATCAGTGTAAGTGACTGAGTCGCCCTTAGGGGAAACAACAAGTTTTGGGTGAGCAGAGTCAGGATCCAAAACAACTTCTTGGGCATCTGAAAAATGGAAAGTACCAAAGGCATAATAAAATTAGACTCTATAAATAGAAACAAATTCCTTGTGAGTCCTCTGATTGGCTAGGGGCAGGTTTAGCATGTGTTAGAATGATGCAAAACATTACAGGTATTTGTTAAGTTGCTTTAGCTGTACATACTAAAAGTGCTAGTGTAACTCTCATGTGAAAATGTGAAGATTCTCACAGCTTTGGAAGAGTTTCTTGGTTACAGGAACCTGAGAGCGTATGAACAGTAGCAGGTTGATGGTTAAGCAGAGCAGTTGTTCATTCTTAAATTCATCCATCTGTATTAACTCTGGGTCAGTCTTCTTCAGAGTCTCTATTATCCTATAAACAAGGAAGAATATGTGCAGAAAAATGCTCATGCCACACAAGAAGGAAGTACTGTTGTGCAGAAACTTCAGATTGCATGCTTGATTAAATGCTTGGCCCATTTCCGTCTCACAAATTTGTCAAAACAAGAAAACCATTTAAATTCAAAAACAATGCTATTCCAGTAACTTTAGAGTGGTACATACTTTTTGAACTCAAATTTCTGTCATGGACCAGCTAGAAACCAAATTCCTAAAAGTGCAACACTACTTACCTTTCTTCCATCTCTGACGTCTGTAAGTAAAAGAGAGGTGGAGATATTAGAGTTGAAAAAGTAAGCTATTTGGAGAACATTTCCACATTGCATTTGCCTTAATTTAACTATGGAGCAGCAACTTTAATCCAAAGCAATTGCACTACGTCTCTGCAAAATGCACTACATTTCTGCAAAAAAAAAAAAAAAGATTGATTGATTTAAAAAAAAATATATATATATATATAAAAGATTTTTAAAGCTGTTATATATAGTTAACATGTGCACTTAAGATAATTAAATATTTTAGCATTTTTTTAAAAATATTTTTATAAAATTAATATTTAATTCTGCTTTCTGATCAGGAATCATGAAATCAAATGTAATTATTGTAATCTGACAGCACTATCTAGCCAAACAAAGCATCTATTTATATCACCGTCTCACATGGAAGACTTTTGAAAGTGTTGATGCATGTTTCGCAACACCTAATTTAGATGTTTAAATCTGGGTGTCCAATTTAACCGTTGAGGAAAAATTTGACAGGGTTCTTATCTACAGCTGTGTTTTAAGTTTAAGTTTTACATTTTGTGTGTTTTAAGTTTGCGTGTTGCAACTGGGACGAATTCCACTGTAATTATTGTAATCTGACGGCACTACAGTTCCTAAGAGTACGAAAATTGTGGAAAAAATTCAATTAATCTCTAAAATATTTTCAGATAATGTTTTAACAGTTTGCTTTATTACAATGACAATATAAAACCAAAGTATTTAATTATCTTTACAATATCATTCTTATTATTTCATCAAACTGTATAAATGGGTTTTACACAAGAAAATATATACACTACATTCAAGTCACAAATATGATTTTTTAAATGTTTTTGAAATAAGTCTTTCATGGTGCCAGGGCTGCATTTATTTAATCAAAAATACAGTAATATTGTGAATTATTATTATAATTTAAAATAAATGTTTCTATTTGAATATTTTTAAAAATGTAATTTATTCCTGTGATGCAAAGCTGAATTTTCAGAAGCCATTACTCCGGTCTTCAGTGTCACATGATCCTTCAAAAATCATTCTAATATGCCTATCTAGTGCTCAAGAATTATTTCTTATTATTATCAATGTTAAAATCAGTCGAGCTGCTTAATATTTTTGTGGAAACTGTTTTACTGCCGCTTTTGATCAATTCAAAGTGTCTTTGCTAAACAAAAGAGTTATATTCTGAACGATAGTTTAGCTGCCTTTATACAGTAGTCAACATTTGAAGTGGATCAAAAAAAGAAGGACAACTTTGATGAAAGGTTTTGATCCAATTCAAATGTTGACCACTGTATTTGAGGAATCGCATTTGAGGGTCCTTGGCATTAAAAAAAAAACTGGTCTAAAGCAATTTGGAGTTAAGTGCTCAAGAGCACAAAAAGGTTCAAGCCTTCATTTGGTTACTACCTCAGCTATGTAATTTTTCCATCTAAAAATGTACTACTACACAACACCATTCTGGACTAAAAATGCACCTTCTCTTGACCCTGTTGATCTTTCTCCATCTGTGCCGATAGTTCAGCGAGCTGCTGATCGATTTCCTGCGTGAGGCGGTAGCACTTCTCAATGCTGTCCTCAACAGTTCTCTCCATGGCCTCTGTCTCAAGATCCAGCTGGCTTAGTGTAATTCTAAAATCCTCATCCAAAACCCTCTTCATGTCATCATATTTTTTCTTAATCTTCTCTTTTAGAGTTGCTGTCTTTCTCTGTGGAATAATAAAAGATACTCAATAAGATACAACAAACCTGACTGCCATATTTAAAGCTTTGCATTTATCATACTTACAGATGTTAATGGAAGTTTCGCCAACTTACATTAAAGTCAGATTGTTTTGATGACAGCTTCTTCATTCGGAAAGCCAGAATGTCTCTTTGTCTCTTCAAGTGCTCCTGATGTTTTATTGGGGTGTCCTTGAATTTTATATTATTCAAAAGTCAAAATCAAGTTGAAAATATCCATCATAATGAATAGAAATTCACTGACTATTTACCTGGGTTTGTGCCTTCATCATTGACTTCTGAACTCCAAGTTCTTCACTTAATTTGATTGGTTTGGTTTTCTTTCCAGTCTTGTTCTCCACTGGCAAATGACTAGCCTAAGCCCCAAACTTTGAGCTTTATACTGTACGGTTAAAATGCCAAGGATGTGGGAGGGGTGACGGTCCATCTGTTGCTCCTGTGCCCTGGGAAGTATTCGTATTGTACGACTGTGGTCCGTAAATCTGGCTGAAGGACTGAAGGAGCTGTACTGGGCCTGCTGTATTCTGAGTACATTGTGGCCAAAAGAGAAGGGAAGCAGCACTTCTAGCCAAACAAAGCATCTATTTATATCACCGTCTCACATGGAAGACTTTTGAAAGTGTTGATGATTGTTTCGCAACACCTAATATTTAGATGTTTAAATCTGGGTGTCCAGTTTAATCGTTGAGGAAAAATTTGACAGGGTTCTACAGATGTGTTTTAAGTTAAAAGTTTTAAGTTTTGCGCATTTTAAGTTTGCGTGTCGCAACTGGGACAAATTCCAAATAGTTCAAAAGCACTTATGGAGCAGGTAGCACTAATTATAGGCTTCAGCCTTGACCCTGTTAGCCCTTGTAATGACTGATACAAATTCTATGAATGGCGTATGAATAGGAATGTTTGGATTGAGGCCTGTGCCAAGCCACCTGCAGCTGCCGCCTGTCTTTCTATGCCTGATACATCATGGCCAACTTCTTGTCACAATGCCATCAAACAATTATTATTCAGCCTCACGTCACTGGACGAGCAGGCGTGTGTGGGAACTGACGCGAGTTGCCGATGACTCTTTGATTGATATTTTAAAGTATTGCTGGAAATTAGGGCAGGTTTTTTTTACACTAAGTGTAAGGTAAGGTGTCAAGTTTCTTTGAAGCTGACTTCAGGAATGTAGCAGAGAAAACTTTTGTCTGGATTGCACCCTTGCAAAATTCATAGAAATATGCTGAAACTGACACTTCTGTTCATAGATGTGTGAAACAACACGGCACGACAGTACAAGTGTACTTTTCTATCTGCACTACATCTATGTAAATGTAAACTGAGATGAAATGTAAAAAAAATAAAAAATTGAGAGTAGCCTAATTACTTACACAAATAAATACAGTTTTTAGTATTTTTTTGTGTGAAATAAACACAATTATTAGAGAATGAGACTCACTGCTCTGTTTGTTTGAAAATCCACACTATCTCCACACATCAATTTTGGCTCCACCAATAACGTGAGTTTGGGGAGGGGCTATCTGTTTTCATGACCAATGGCAGACGGGAAGTGTTCAGGAAACCTATTCAGATCAACATAAAAGTACTGGGAGAAGTGACTTCACCTTCAATGTCAGACTGTAAATCTGGTAATAACATGCAATATGTGGCAATAATGTATATTGCAGAGATAATATATATGTTAGTCTCACCCTATTTGAATAGTGGCATTAGTGTTTCTTGTACTTCTTTTTACCTTCTATTTGTTGTTCAAGTACATAACAAAATATGTTTAAATCACCGCCTTCCTTGTGACATCACCTCTAAGATTGGCATCTTTGGTGTAAACTTCCTCATATGTTTTAACCACATTTTGTGTTCTCACAGACAGGGAGCATCTATCTCAGGTACAGAAACTGTAATTTTCAGTCATATAATAATATTAAAATCATGCCTTTTGCATTAAAAGGCATTACTTAAATAATTTTGATTGCTGCAGCAGAAGAGCTAAAGCTAAAAAATTGTGGTGTCTGATTTACATAATGTATGGCAGCATCAATGATAGGAAGTTAGATTATATTCACCATTTAGCATTTATTTATTAATATACCATCTGAATTAATATGTAAAACAAAACTATATTTAGGTCAGGAATAGGTTTCTGTTTGTGTGTGTACATGTTTATATTACATTGTGGGGACCAGCCATTTGGTCCCTCTTGAGGAAAATGGATTAATAAATATACTAAATGATGTGTTCTTGAACATGTAAAAATGTAGGAAGTTTTCTGTGATGGGTAGGTTTAGGGGTAGGGTTAGGGGATAGAATATACAGTTTGTACAGTATATAAAAACATTACGCCTATGGAGAGTTGTGTGTGGGGTCCTGACAGTGTAATTGTTCCATTTATGAACACCTTGAATTTAAAACATTTGGCACTTGAAATCAATGTAACCACACCTTATTCTGTTCCCTCACAGCATTCCATTTCTCACCAAAACTGTAAAATGGCAGGTATGTTCTTTTTAATAGTATGTGATCTACATAACATACGGCTTAGTTTTAAATAGATTATTTGTCCCTGCAGATAAAAACTATGCATTTTACATACATGGTGCCGAGGAGCAAATGTGTTCTGGATATCTTTACAAATCTCCCCCAGAGAATCAGTTCAAGACCCAGGTATGTTTCTCTGAAAGAGCAGAACAGGTTTTTCAGCACATTAAAGAGATAGTTCACCCAAAACTGAAAATTCTGTCTTCATTTACTCACCCTCAAGATGTTCCAAACCTGTATGAGTTTCTTCGTTCTGCTGAACACAAAGGAAGATATTTGGAAGAAAGTCAGTAACCAAACAGATCTCACCCCCCATTTACTGCCATAGTAGTAAAGATAAATACTATAGTAGTCAATGGGGGGCCAGATCTGTTTGGTTACTGACATTCTTCCAAATATCTTCCTTTGTGTTCAGCAGAACAAAGAAATACATAAAGGTTTGAAACAACTTGAGGGTTAGTAAATGAAGACAGAATTTTCATTTTTGTGTAAACTGCTTTAATGAGAGATTCTCTTTTCTACAGTAATTTATCTCATGCTGTATATTTGTTTTGCAGAAATCTTGGAAACGGAGGTTTTTTGTTCTTCTAAAGTACAATAACAACACATGCCAGCTTAAGTACTACAAAAATGATGAGATGAACAAACCACTGGGAGACATCGACTTGTATAAGTATGTTCAATAATTGCACTCTCCAGCACTGGTCTACCTCATCAAACCTATAACCTGTCTGCCAACTATTCAACACCATAGTTTGTCTTGACAAATTTTCCTTACTCAATAACTATTGTACAGTAAGGCTACAGAATTCACATCTGATTTTCTGTCTGTCCTTATAGGATCACATTCATGTTCTTAAACCCTGAGATGCATAAAATGTGGGACTGGATTCATAACAATTTCAGATGTTCTGCCTCATGCGTAATGTTTATTAAACTACCAGATAGAGAATACTTCCTTATCGGAGAAAACAGGTTTGTCCTTAATGTGTTTGCTTTGTTCAGTTGCATTGTTCAGTGAATTATTGTTGTTCTCTTTATGTTGTAAATTGAGTGGAAATGTGTATATATACAGTCTATATATGATAAGTATACTTAAAGAGATGACTTTTACAGAAATGTATTACATTTTGTCATTTGTTTTAAAAATACTCATGATATGATTCGACTAGTCTCTGAATGACGCAATATAACATATTTGTGCAGTTGGGAGATGGAAAAATGGTTCACTGCTTTATATGACATCTTAAATAATCGTCCACACAGACTGTTGGATCCCAAGGTAATGTTTTTACATTTCTGACTTGAAAATCATAGATAATTGTGCATGGTGTTCAAAATATCTTCTTTTAGTTAAATAATCTGAATTAAACATCTGTCACGCAGACATTTGGGTCAAAGAGACACATCACAGAACTTCCACAACCAGAAAACGATGAGCAGGTATGTTAGCTCATTGAAGGTACAAATAGGACTGGTTTGTGGTCAACTGGTATTTCAGGTTTTATGATCCCTAATGATAATAATAACTCTTTAGTACTTTATTTATTTAAGTTTCCCAACTATTTTTGAGAACAATTGTAAAGAACAAAGAGTGGCACAGTTTAGTATCACTAAACATGATTCAAGTTAAGCATGAGAGGTCACCATAATTAGTCTATGTGACTCTCATTTTTGTGGCACTGATACTGATTATATCAAACAAGTTGAAAACAACAACAACAGGTTTTTAATTTTAAAAACATTGCTTATTGTAATGGGATTTATTTAACCCTTTGCTTTATGAGTTCACTTCACTTATTCTGATTATTAATGGACTTAAATTGTAATCTAATAAGACAAGGCAATAATATCATCATCTATATTGTGTTAATGACAGAAAGCTGAGTGGGGTCATTCAAAATGTGTTACACACGAACTGCCATCACCCTTGATCCACGAGCCCATCTATGTTTCTCCTACAACATTCAAAAGTAATCAGGTAGATGCATGCAAACAACACAAAAGGGAATACAAATGTATACACACAAATATACTAATAGTTTCACTCTTTTTTTTCTCAGTAATGACAGATGAATTGTCACAATGAGTACAGAAAAATACTCAGGCTTCACCCTAAACTCCAGCTTCTTTACCTGTTGTTACCTACCGAGTGCTAATTGTCATAGTCTGAAAACAAGACTGATTTTAAGATATATTTGTTGTTGTATAAGTAATATGTTGAATTAATTTCCAAATAAATGTAAAGTTAAACAGGATTCTTTTATATGCTAAATGATCTTTTCTTCCAATGTTTAATTGTTGCACTAACCCAAAGCAAAATGACTGTTTTTACAATAGCTTTGCATTGGGCACCTCAAATGAAATTGATAATGAGATGAACTGGACAAGTTGCATTAATTTACTAAAAATAAATATATTTAAAATAAATATGATTAAAGCGAATGACCAAAAGTCAGTAATTTTAGAACAAGGCAGCTTATTTTCAAAAGGCCAGAACAATACATCAGATATAACTTTGCAGCTATGTACTGTATATCCTATGTAAATAGGTAGGCTACTAAATATATATGAAATATTACAACATGTTTCAAGACAAATGTGTGTTCGCATAATCATTCAACTTGATGTGAAAATAAAACAAAATGTAAATGAATGATCTGTTTTAACATGTACACATTTGTCTGAGTGTGCTTTCAATGTCAATATTTTGCCTTTTAATAAAAGATTTTTTTTATTGACTTCCACTGTGTTCTGTACCAAAGACTCCTAAAACTGAAATCCTATATATCTTGATATCCTGAAATGACTGTATTTATGTTACTCTACAAATTTAGTGTATTGCTTTTCTTCAATTGTGTATATTGTATAGCCTTTTGATTATAAAGGTTTCTTATGATAAAATCTTTAAAATCTCATCTTTACCTTAAAATGCTAAATACACTTCACCTTAGTATTTCATGTGATGTTCTGTCAGGATGTAGGATCAACAGATCTTAAACAGATTCTTAAATTTGTAATCCCACAGTATTAACTAGCATTTATGCATATAGGCAGTGTTGGGTATGTTACTCTAAAAAAGTAGTTAATTACTAGCTACTAATTACATCCAAAAGTGTCATTAGATTCTAAATCCCATATCAACCTCGATCAATTGAACAATACAAGGACAGACACAAAACTGCACTTTTGATTCTTACAAATAAACAATATACAATTGCATAAATTATTCTTGAACTGACCAACGTGTGTAAAGGGAGAAGGTTACATTAAACACATACATTATAACATTAAAATCTGATGTTAAATCCACTATTGTTTTATACAGAATTGTTGTATAGTCATTATAGTCTATACAGTAATCCCTTACTTTCAGGGGAAAAGTAATTAGATTACTTAGTAATTAATTACACCCAACACTGCATATAGGCCTAAAATGCACATTAGATCATTTGTTAATGTTCATTCAAATAGCTAGAAATGTCATGACATCTTATTTGTGTTTGTTATATGTTGTTTTTACTTGGAGTACCACACATTCATTTATCCCTAGGAGAAATCTAATGCCATAATCAATAACCCCCAACCCCCTCCAGATCCAGCCAAATGTTACACTTGGAAAAAATCCAGGGGATATGGTGGAGGAAAGACAATTATAATTATGTACTGAAATCCATCAATCAAGAATTCCCCTAAAAATCCCCAGCAGCATGCAGAGAAAAAAGGAATGATTTTTTTTTTTTGCAAAGTAACTTATTAATCGACCTCTTGCATTTCTAAGGGGAACCAGGAGCTTCTAACCACATACATTACTATAATCTGATAAATGGAACAGTGCCACATATTTGCACATATTTCCAGTCACAGCTTACTGGATGTGCTTCAGAAGCTAAATAATAAATATAGTATTCCCACAATACCACAAAGCCATTATAAATACCTAGTTTGTCTGGTAATTTCCACAAACTATTGACAGACTCAATCAAAAGGGAGGGACCTTAAACCTATTCTTACATATATCCAGAAACTCCCCGTTACCAGCATAACTCTCTAGAACAAACAAAAGGCCTCGAGCTTCCTCCTAATCTGCCATCATAACACGCATGTTGTGAGAGCTGAATAACTTTTCAGAGGACACTATTTTTACCGTGACACAAGGTAAGACATTAATATAGAATATGGCTTCTGATATGATGATTGTGCTTTGTGATGCTTGTAAAGAAATAATGTGGATGCTATTTATAACATATTATATATTTTAAATATGATGGAGGGTTAATTTCCATTACATTTTAATTAGTCTTATGATGACATGTCACTGAATATTTTTTTTCTAAAATCATAAATGTTGTTTGCATCTGATTGTATCTGATATCAGTGCTTACAGTAAAATAATTTCACATCTATTTTAGCAACAACATGAGCAAGTCCAACAAAACTAAAAGTAAGCCTTAAATCTCTTAGTAAAAATGGGATATTCAATGAAGACAAATTAAATTGAGTGGTATCGGTGTGTTTAATGTTAATCAGTTTTATTTACGCTTCTGCAGCATCAAAATTTTACAATGAACCACCGACGGTAGAGGAAGTGTACACTGGATACCTGCAGAAGTCCCCTGCCCAATCGACCCTATCAATAGGCATTGTACGTCTCATATTGCATTTCAACTTGAAGTCTGTCAGTTCCTCTGTTCAGGAAACTTAGCAGTTACTGTTATATATAACTTACCTGTTATATCTGCCACAGAAATCATGGAAGCACCGTTTCTTTGTGCTCTCCATGACGGGTGAAGACGCCTACCAGCTGAAATATTACACAAACAGCGAAAAGAGAGACAAACCTGTCGGAGAGATAGACCTTTCTAAGTAAGGACAATACAAACTCGTAGTCAAACTTATAAATGAATAAAGTATTTCCACACTATAATGAGAAAGTCTTTCTGTTTTAAAGGATCAGCTTGCTGTTTACTGGCCCAGAGAAACATCAGATGTGGGACTGGATTCAGAAACACTTCAGTTGTACTCCAGCCTCTGTGCTGTTCTTGACGGCGGAAGATGACACACCAAAACACGCGAGAGATTATTTTCTGATTGGAGAAAAAAGGTTTGCCACCATCATTTTGACCATATCTCTCATTGCTGTCACACCATACAAAAAAAAAAAAAAAAAAAAAAAAAAAGGTGCTATATAGCACTAAAAGTGGTTCTTGGCTCATAATCATAGGGGAACCACTTTTGGTGATATGTAGCACCATATCTTTAAGGTGCTCTACAGCACGTTTGTCAAATGGCACGTCTTACAGATGAATGTTTAAATTGGCAAGGTTTAAATGAGTTTAGTTTAAACACAGATAGCAACGTGAGATGTTCAGGTCTCACCTTCGCTCGCGTCGCACGCTATCAACACCCAGGTGATGACGGCGTAAAAACGGCTGGTCATAGAGCTTTCGGCACGTCATCGAACATTTGTTTACAACGAGTGACTGTTTTGTCCATGTTCTTTTGATCATCGCTGTTGTAACGTTTTGAGAAACTAGAATGCATATCCATCGACTGAAATATACATTAGCCAAATCCGTTTGTCTGATTTGCACGTTGTTTTCAACAAACCATATTATAGATGCGTCGTCAGATTTGGCATGAACCGCGGTGCAAGCGTGTGCCGAACCGTGGGTGGAGAACCGAACGGTTCGATTTTTTCACAGCGAACCATCCCACCCCTAATATATAGTAGCAGATACATACATTTAGAGTCTAAAAAAAAAAAATCAGTGAACAAAGCTTTATTGGCATGACTGTTTGCATTTAAAATATTGCAAAAGCATAAAGTATTCAAACATTAAAACAGACAATACAGAAAATATATGAAATAAAGAGATACATGGTTGGAATTGGAAAATAATTGAGTAATATTATTGAGTAATTACATGTAGTCTTTAAGCAGTACCTTAATCATTCTAGAAATTGTTTAAACCTTTCATTTACTTATTTTCATTTTAAACCAACCGATGACATTTTTCCAATGGTGTTTTCAGTGATGATGTGAATGGCTGGTACAATGCCTTAGCCAAGGCCCTGAAGACCCAGAAACCAAATAAACTGCAACATACAGATGACACCCTTGAGGTAAACATTAAAATATTTCTCTCTCTTCTCTCTCTCTGTCTTTACACACATGTATTAGTCAAAGGTTTAGACACACCTCATCACCTTGGAATTATAAGGTTCTCTGACATTTTTGTCAAAATTGAGTTCACAAATTCTTATTCTGTGACAGCTTATTTACATTGTGACTTTTTTATGTTGTGAACATTTAGGGACTTTTTATTTAGAAAACAATAAGGTTCTATCTACAACGTTGAAGAAACAATATCTCAAAACTGTTTAGAATACAGACTGAACCTTATAATTCCACGGTGGCAATCTGATTCTTTATTTTTACCATTTCATACATTTGATTTGTAATTTGTTATATTACAATTTGTACTATTATTATAACTTACATAATTACATTTTTTTGTTGTTGTTGTTTTGTTTAGAAACTCACATATTGGCATAATTTATTTAATTGCAAGCATTTAAGCATAAGTGTTTTGATCAGTTTTAACATCCTAAGAAACAAAAAAATCTAAGCATGTCAAAACTTTTAAGAGGCAACTTTTGTACATGCTCACATACGTTTTTCCACAGAACAACAGATTTAGATCAATGGCTGCACCTGTGAAGTGTCCAGAACCAAAGGATGAAAAATGGTCAGCACATGAATTAATGTTATCTTCTCTGCCCCCCAACCATTATGACTATCCTCGCAAGTTCAGCGAACCTCTAGTACCAGCAGAGCGCAAGGTTTTACACATTTACATATGTTTCTTTAACATATGCACACAAATGATTTTAAACTTCCATGTGAAAAAAAACTCAAACTTCTATTTAACAGATTTCAGTCAAAGACCATGAAGACGAGAAGGATGGGAAACAGGATGAATCTCCAGAGGACAGCAGTGAATACATGTTAATGGAATCATTGTAGGTGTTTGAGAAGACTTTTCCCTTAACTGTCCTAGTGAAATTTGAAATGTACTCTGTTGATAAAATACAATTTTCTGAGAGACATTTAATTGAATTGTTCTTTTTCTGTGGTCTTTTCTGATTTTAGGCAAATGAAATTGGAAGATGACCAACAGGAGGCGGACACTGCATGCATACAGACAAAGTAATTTTGAAGTCTTTGATTCACCTCATGACAATGCACTATTGTGTTAGTTGTGCAAGAGATGATAAACTCTGTATGTTGCCGTTTGACACATTGTAATGCATTCATTGAGGTCATTCCCCTGTGCCTCAGATGCTACACATTCTTCACCTTCATGTGTGATACTTCGTTTATTTAAAGACTACAAAACAGCTCTTATCTTAGCATTGCTGAACATTCTGTTTTCTTTTTTGGACATTTCCAGTCTTGCTGAATAGGTCAGGTCATGGATGAATGCTAAGATTATAGAAACACTGACTGTAGCATGGTTTTAGCATCTTAATACATGACAGATGCAATCATCTCTGACTAGAACGATTAAGCAAGCATCATTCTGAGGTGTTCTATTGTTGTTTGAGCCTTGTTCAACACTAAAATGATCTTGATTCTTGATGCCCCATTGTTTAAAATACATAAAGTTTAACTTATTATTATTTTGTCTTTTTCAGTACTTCCATTAATGGCCACGAGTCCTCTTCGTGCAACGGTGCAGTCAACCAGGACGATAAAAATAAACGGTAAATTTTTACTTTAATTCAGTTTTACTGACATCATGGCAGCTTTGAACTGTTGAGGCTATTAAAAATGTGGCATCTCTTTGAATATTGTCAATGCATATTTCTATTCTGCAGTGAAACGCACACACATGTCGAGAAGGAGATCTGCATTAGTCAAAACAGTCTGAAAAACAGTCTGATCTTGACGCAGGAAGAAGGCAAACCATGGTACCACACTACAGTTATTACAGTTGAATCACAATAGAGAAAACATTAACATGAGTACAAAAAAACAACTTACATTGTATTATGTTTCTCATTGACTCTCATCCTTTTCCTCTCCAGTGTGTCTGAGTGTCGGCAGATTCAGGACTCATGTCTGTTCCATAAGGGGGATCAGATCCTGGCCTTCAATGGCCTGTGGATAGATACAGTAGAAGATATACAAACATACCTTAGAAGACTAAGCAAGGATGAGGTAAGATGATGATTCCATCCGATTTTTTCCATCACTACATTCAGAGAGCTATAAATAATGTTACTGAAATTATCCGCAGGTAAAACTCACTATTCGGCGGTTTCCAGGATCCCAGCCTCTCTACGTTGAATCCTGCATATCACAATGAGGACAAAATCTCTTGTGAATTCTCTTATCACCATTGAGTTATTAGAAATATTGTGCACATGTCTAGTTTAAGGTCAAAGGGTCTGTGGGACATTAAAGCTCATTAATTTGAGTCTAATCATACCGGTGGAAAATAAGGTGTTAATAATAACAGAAGTGGAAATTCGATTATCTAAAGTACATTTTCCTCTTTTGCATGTACATAAACCATGTAAATATGTAAAACAATGCAAATGAATTATGTTAGACTCACTGACATCAAAATGCCACTGAGTGAAAGAAATTAGTAACATTCAGACTGTATATATGTACATGAAACTGCTTGAGTAGGTATATATTAGTTCATGTTTGTTGTATGTGAAGAACAAGAGTCAAGTATTACTTTATAACAAGTATGAAGGTTAATTCACTGTGAAAAATGCACAGTTATAAACTGTTCATGTATTTTAACCTCTTTAAAGCTGCACTTTTTACAGTTCAAACAGTGTACAATACTTTATATACTGAGTATATACAACATTTCTGTTATTGTATTTCATTTTGAAAAGCATTAAATCAATGATGTATTGCTCCAAATCATTATGTATTGATTTAAATATTTCAGTCACTCTTTAGATTTATGATTACTGAAGATGTAGCCTACTTAATATATATATTTAATTATGCTGTACTGAAGCATGTGTTTGCACCTTGTTACACTGTGAAGTGTTATTAAACTTTCATAACTGTTAACCCTTGATTGTGTGTCACTGAAACTAAGGATTTAAAGAATAGAGCTCAGGGAGTTACAAGGTATAATCAATGGATTCAAATGATTAGTTGGATATAATACACAAGTTTATTGTACATTTCAAAGCAAAAGTAATAAAGATTGCTATAAGATATTTTGTATTTAGCCTTTTGATTATAAAGGTTTATGTTAAAATCTTTGCTTAATGTATGCGTTCCAAATTGTCCTCAAAATCAATTTATCTGTATCTGTGCATTCAAGTGCAAGATGATATAAATTAGTGTCAGGTCGGAGGTTTGCATGTATTTTTATACCAGGAACAAGTGCAACAATGAAAACATTCTCACTTACCTTATGTACACTAATTAATGACACAATTTAGTTCAATCTTTGTTCAGCCCTTACATTCTCAGGGACCTTTCACTTTGACTCCTATTATTAAAAAATGATTTTTCTTTATTTTTAGCTTTCATTAAAAGTATTAAAGGGATGGTTCACCCAAAAATGAAAATTCAGTCATCATTTTCTCACCCTCCAGTTGTCCCAAACCTGTATGAATTTCTTTCTTCTGCTGAACACAAAAGAAGATATTTTGAAGAATGTCGGTTAACCAAACAGTTGATGGGCTCTAGTGACTCAGTGTATATTTGTACATATTTTCAGTCACAGTTTACTGCATATGCTTCAGAAGCTAGATTTCTTCAAGTTTTCCACAATACCACAAATCCATTATGAACATCTTGTTTGTCTGGTAACTTCCACAAACTAATGACTGATACAATCAAATGGGAGGGACCTTTAAACTTGAGCTTACATTTAACCAAACTTGAACAAAAAGCCTCAAGCTTCCTCCTAATCTGCCATCATAACACACATGTTGTAAGAGCTGAATAACTTTTCGGAGGACACTATTTTTACAGTGATACAAGGTAAGACAATAATATTATAGAATATTGCTTCTGATATGATGATTCTGCTTTGTGATGCTTGTAAAGAAATAATGCTGATACTATTCATGATATATTATATAAATGAAATACAATGGAGGGTTAATTTCCATTGCATTTTAATTAGTCTTCTGGTGACATTTCACTAAATATTATTATTATTTTTACAAAATCATAAATGTTTACATCTGATTGTATCTGATGTCAGTGCTTACAGTAAAATAACAAACATTTCTCATCTATTTTAGCACTAAAGCTACAACATGAGCATGTTCAAAAATAAAAGTAAGTCTAAAACCTCTTGGTGAAATGGGATAATCAAGGAAGACACTTTAATGACATTAATTAAATTAAGTGGTTTCTATGTATTTAATGTTAATCAGTTTATTTATGTTTCTGTAGCAGCAACTGCAAAGTTTTACAAAGAACCAGCAATGGTGGAGGAAGTGTACACTGGATACCTGCACAAGTCTCCTGGCCAATCAGCCTTATTAAAAAGCGTTGTACGTCTCATATTGCATCTTAATCTGAAATTGAAATATCTGCAGTCTATCAAAGACAGTTCCTTTGTTTGTGAAACCTAGCAGTTTTACCTGTTATATCTGCCACAGAAATCATGGAAGCAGCGTTTCTTTGTGTTCTCCAAGACGGTTGAAGACACCTACCATCTGACATACTATACAAACAACGAAAAGAGAAACAAAACTGTGGGAAAGATAGAGATTTCTAAGTAAGGAAAATACTGTCACACTCAAAAATAAACATAGTATTTTTACACTATAATGAGAAAGTCTATCTGTTTTAAAGGATCAGCTTGCTGTTTATTGGCCCAGAAAAACATCAGATGTGGAACTGGATTCAGAAACACTTCAGTTGTACTCCAGCCTCTGTGCTGTTCTTGAGGGTGGAAGATGATACACCAAAACACGCAAGAGATTATTTTCTCATTGGAGAAAACAGGTTTGCAACCATCATTTTGACCATATCTCTCATTGCTGTCACACCATAGTTCCATGAAAGCCAGCATGACACAGGCAAATAATAATAATAATAATAATAATAATAATAATATTCAAAGTCTCCATGAAGTGTGGCTTTTAGCCCATGGTTTTAAAGCCATGTATATGCTAGTAGTAGCAGATAGTACACACATTTAAAATTGAGTCTTACAAAATCAGTGAACGAAGCTTTACTGGCAAAACTGTTTGCATTTAGAATATTGCAAAAGCATATATAGTATATACAAACATTAAAACAGACAATACAGAAAATATACACCGATCAGGCATAACATTATGACATTATAACATTATGAACATTATGATTATCTCTTCATCACGGCACCTGTTAGTGGGTGGGATATATTAGGCAGCAAGTGAAAATTCTGTCCTCAAAGTTGATGTTAGAAGCAGAAAAAATGGGCAAGTGTAAGGATTTGAGCGAGTTTGACAAGGGTCAAATTGTGAAGGCTAGACGACTGGGTCAGAGCATCTCCAAATCTGCAGCTCTTGTGGGGTGTTCCTGGTCTGCAGTGGTCATTATCTATCAAAAGTGGTCCAAAGAAGGAACAGTGGTGAACCGGTGACAGGGTCATGGGCGGCCAAGGCTCATTGATGCACGTGGGGAGCGAAGGCTGGCCTGTGTGGTTCGATCCAACAGATGAGCTACTGAAGCTCAAATTGCTCAAGAAGTTAATGCTGGTTCTGATAGAAAGGTGTCAGAATACACAGTGCATCACAGTTTGTTGCGTATGGGGCTGCATAGCCGCAGACCAGTCAGGGTGCCCATGCTGACCCCTGTCCACCACCGAAAGCGCCAACAGTGGGCACGTGAGCATCAGAACTGGACCACGGAGCAATGGAAGAAGGTGTCCTGGTCTGATGAATCACGTTTTCTTTTACATCACGTGGATGGCCGGGTGCGTGTGCGTCGCTTACCTGGGGAACACATGGCACCAGGATGCACTATAAGAAGAAGGCAAGTTGGCAGAGGCAGTGTGATGCTTTGGGCAATGTTCTGCTGGGAAACCTTGGGTCCTGCCATCCATGTGGATGTTACTTTGACACGTACCACCTACCTAAGCTTTGTTGCAGACCATGTACACCCTTTCATGGAAACGGTATTTCCTGGTGGCTGTGACCTCTTTCAGCAGGATAATGCGCCCTGCCACAAAGCAAAAAAGCTTCAGCAATAGTCTGAGGAGCACAACGAGTTTGAGGTGTTGACTTGGCCTCCAAATTCTCCACATCTCGATCTAATCGAGCATCTGTGGGATGCGCTGAACAAACAAGTCCGATCCATGGAGGCCCCACCTCGCAACTTACAGGACTTAAAGGATCTGCTGCTAACATCTTGGTGCCAGACACCACAGCACACCTTCAGGGGTCTATTGGAGTCCATGCCTCGGCGTGTCAGGGCTGTTTTTGGCAGTAAAAGTGGAACCAATACAATATTAGGAAGGTGGTCATAATGTTATGCCTGATCAGTGTATATGAAATAAACAAAGAGACATGGAATTAAAAGAATAAGAAGTCTTTAATAATTCCATGGAGTCTTTAAGCAGTAGCTTAATCATTCTACTTCTAAAGTAAGTTATATACAGTAAATATAATTCTAGATGTTGCTTAGGTTAAAATTTTAATTTTAATTTTAAAACAACTGATGATGTTTTTCCAAAAAAGTAATGGTAAATGTTTTCTGGTGTTTTCAGTGATGATGTGAATGGCTGGCACAATACCTTAGTCAAGGCCCTGAAGACCCAGAAATCAAATAAACTGCGACATACAGATGACACCCTTGAGGTAAACATTAAAATATTGTATTAACATCCTAAGAAACAAAAAGTGTATCAAAGTGTTTGAGATGTTGTGCATGCTCACATACTTTACCTTTTACACAGGACAACAGATTTAGATCAATGGCTGCACCTGTGAAGTGTCCAGAACCAAAGGATGAAAGATGGTCAGCACCTGAATTAATGTTATCTTCTCTGCCCCCCAACCATTATGCCTATCCTCGCAAGTTCAGCGAACCTCTAGTACCAGCAGAGCGCAAGGTTTTACACATTTACATATGTTTCTTTAACATATGCACACAAATGATTTTAAACTTCCATATGACAAAAACTCAAACTTCTATTTGACAGATTTAAGTTAAAGAGGATGAAGATGAGAAGGATGGGAAACAGGATGAATCTCCAGAGGACAGCAGTGAATACATGTTAATGGCATCATTGTAGGTGTTTGATAAAATTGTAGGTGTTTGATAAAATGCAATTTTCTGAGAGATATTTGAATTGAATTGCTCTTTTTTTGTGGTCTTTCCTATTAGGCAAATGGCATTGGAAGATGACCAACAGGAGGCGGACACTGCATGCATGCATAAAAAGTAATTTTGAAGTCAACGACACTGTTTCTTTTCTTAGCATCTGTTTTCCAACATTTCTAGCCTTGCTGAACAGGTCTGGTCTTGGATGATTGTTAAGATTAAGGCAAAAACTTGGCAAAGTTTTAGCATACCTGAGAAATGCAATCATCAAGATGATTAACCTCCAATCAGTGATGTGTTCTATAGTGGTTTGATCCATATTCAAATTACACGAAAGTTAAATGTTAAAATTTACAATGAAAGTACAGAAACAGACAATTATCTGTATTTATATTTCTTTTTTTTTCAGTTGTACTGACGTCATCTCTTTTTAATTATCTGTCCCCTATATACACACTATTTGTTCGTTGTTTGTTTGGGAGTGGAGCATGCTCAAGCTGCCCTCGAGGGGGCTGGCTGCAAGCATTGTGAGCTTCTCCCGCTGAGAACGCTCCGCTCCCACCGGTCGCTCTTTGAGGAGGGCGACCTGGCAAGGGTTCCTCGCGGTTCTTCTCACGCTTCTGCCAAGGCACAGCGGTGGCTGCAATCGTGGGGTTCACAGATGGATCTAGCAGAGGGGTTTGAGATGAGTCCTGCCCTATCTCTGTCCTCACCTGCTGATCCTGTGCTTTTTCTTGCTTGGAAGCACGCATTGCGGTTCCTTCCATCCCGGGGAAAGCACCTGTGCTTCAACTGTCTGGTTCTGAGGAACTGGACGTTGTAAGCATGGATCCTGGAGATGCTGAGGACTCGCCACCTCACACTCCAGCTTGTAAGGAGCTTATGGAGGTCATAACTTGTGCAGGTTGCCAAGTTTAGCATGAAATGGCCAGCCGAGAAACAAGAAGTGTGCCAGAAAAGTTTGCTTGATGAAAGATTTCTCCCATCTCATGCACAACCTCCACGTTAGGGCTTGCCTTTTTTTCCTGACCTCGACTGGTCTCCTATAGAGTATATTTGCTGCAGACTTCGAATTACTCTAACATTTTAGGAGTTAAAAGTCATGGTTATGGGGCAATGCCCAGAGTCAGCTATCGCTCCCCTGAATCGGTATCGTCCCTTAAAGCCCGACGTTGCCCACCAAGCCAGTTAGAACTACATCAGCGCAGGTGGGCAAAGCATATTTGGCAGCAGGTCAGGCCACAGCATGTCTGCATACCATGTCCATCTTACAGGCATACCAGGCTGACCTGCTCAGAGACCAAGATGAGGGTGGGGGAGCAGGCTCTGAAGTTGTTAAAGAGCTACGTAAAGCTACCGTTTTGTCTCTTCGGGCCACCAAGGATGGCAGCCCTGGTGGCCATGAAGAAGCATTTATGGTTGAACCTTTCGGGCATCAAAGAGCGTGATAAGGAATATCTCCTTGATGTCCCCATCTCCCCCACGGGCCTTTTCAGCGATGTCATCGAGAGGTTCCAACTTTTCAAAGTTTCTTCCATTAAAAAACCCTCCGGTCTCTGTTGCTGCTGGGCGGGAGCAGCAAAAGCCGTCTATGAGCTCCTCATATAGTACTCAACAAAAACAGAGTGTCACAACCCTTGCTCCCCCTCAGAAAGACTGAGGAATGAGTCAACACTCTCAGCCGAAGCCAACTTTAGGTAGAACGGGTCTGAGAACCATTATTATCTCAAAGAAGGCTTTGGCAAAGAAGTCCTGACGCCCTCCAGGGGGAAACAGATTACACCTCATTATACGGTGCCCATCTCCCTTCGGTGTCCTCAGGAGACCATTCTGCAAACCCCGCCACCTTGTGTTTTTTCGTGGCTCAGAGGTTTCCGGCAAGTGCATGATCCAGTCACTTGACACTGGGTCAGTCCCTCAACGCTGTGGCTTCGGGGTGCTCGCGCCCTCTCAGGAGGCTTTCTCAGCAGTTCTCAGCGATTCGATTGTTCCCTGCTGGTTCGCCGCTTCAGGGCACCGAAGTGACTCCACAAACAAAACCAGAGACCAGCCTTGAGAGGCTGATTCCCTTAGTAGATTTTCTGGCAGCGTGGAAACTTTTGCCAAATGTCTCTTAATCGGTCCGGCAGACTATAGAAAAGGGTTACAGAATTCAGTTCGGTTCTCGTTCGCCCAGTTTCAACGGGGTCCTATTCACAGTAGTAGGCCCCGAGCAGGCTCTGGTAATAGATCAAGAAGTGAAAGATTTGTTAGAGAAGAAGGCCATAGAACACGTTTCTCTTCCCAACAGAGAATCAGGATTTTACAGCCATTATTTCATTGTTCCAAAAAAGGATGGGGGGTTACGTCCGATTTTAGATCTGCGTCTGTTAAATCGTTCAGCGAGCAAACTGAAGTTCAAGATGCTGACACTAAAGCAGATCGTGTCCCAAATCATGTTCGATCACTGGTTTGTCACGATAGATCTGAAGGACGCTTACTTCCACATATTCATCCTTCCACAACACAGAAAGTTCCTAAGGTTTGCTTTTAGGGGGCGAAGCATACCAATATCGGGTTCTTTCCAGCACGTTTACGAAATGCGTGGATGCAGCTCTGGCTCCACTGTGACTCCAGGGCATTCGCATATTGAACTATATTAAACTATAAGTTTGGGGTTAAGGCTCAATTCCAAGAAAAGTGTGCTTGTTCCAGCTCAAAGGACCACTTTCTTAGATGTAGTTTGGGACTCGACATCGATGCAGGCACGTCTCTCCCCTGCTCGTATCGAGTCAATTTTAGTAGCCGTAAACAAGTTAAAGCTAGGCCAGTCCATCACTATAAAACAGTTCCAGAGACTGTTGGGTCTCATGGCAGCTGAGTCCAACGTGATACCTTTTGGCCTGCTGTACATGAGGCCCTTACAGTGGTGGCTCAGGACCAAAGGGTTTTTAACTAAACCAGGGTATATTCTTAAGGTTCCCATTAATGTGGCTAGAACTATTACACACTGCAGGCCTTCTTTCCTCCTCCTTTCAGTACTCTGGACCAGGAAAAACTAAATTTGCTTTGCCCTGTTAGGGCCCCAGATGCCTATGTCTACAGAGCTGCCCTGATCAACGAAAGTCTGATCAACTCTTTGTCTGTTTTGGTCCACCCAGGAAAGGGTGTCCAGCATCTAAGCAGAGGATGAGCAAGTGGATAGTTGAGGCTATTTCTCTTGCGTACGAGTCAGCTGTCCATCCTTTGGTGGTCCGAGCCCATTCGACTAGGAGTATAGCTGCTTCAAAAGCATTATTTTAGGAGTTTCTCTCCAGGATGTATGTGATGCTGCGGGGTGGTCTTCCCTGCACACCTTTGTGAGGTTTTACAACCTAGATTTGGGTTCTGCTCCTGGGACCAGTGTACTCTCGTCTTAATGTGCACGACTGGTTTTCACACAGACAGGCACTTGTCAGTACGGCGGAGTGGGTATAAATCCCACAGCGTCAAAGACTCTGACGCAACGCGAGTTCCCTCGAAAGAGAACGTCTCAGGTTACGTATGTAATCGTGGTACCCTAAGAAGGGAATGAGACGCTGAGTCGCGTTGCCATACTTCCTGCATGCCTGTGATCGTCTTGCTTCAGCCTATTAGAAGCTGACATTGTTTGGTCTGGGTATGCTTTATACTTTCCTGGTCGATGACGTCACCCGCCTATGACATTCCGCCACGCCATTGGACTGATTTTACACATGCTTCAAGACTCAAATGCAGCGTCTCGTTCCCTTCTCAGGGAACCATGGTTACATGCGTAACCTGGGACGTTTTTCAGTGGCTGATTCTTAAATTATCAAATTATTATTAGTGGTCCCCACTGATGTTAAATATGTGGTTACATTTTTAACTTTAGTACTGGAAATAACATTAGCAGAGTCTTGAGGAAACAACTGTTGAGTATATCAATGTGTCTTATGTGTTGAGTAATATTTTGTCGTTTACTAATTAAAATCAAATATATTTAGCACTGTGGTTATGATAAATGTGGCATCTGTATTTTTCTGTTCTGTAGTGAAACACACACCTGTTGAGAAGGAGATCTGCGTAAGATCTGAAAAACTGTCTGATCTTCACACAGGAACAGGGAAACCATGGTACAGCTCTACAAAAGATAATCAGTAATGACATTACCATTTAATATGTATGTTGATACATATTCAATTTTCTAGAATAATAATAATAACACAAGTAGAAATGAACACTTACAATGTACAGTATTTTATTTCATTTCTTATCATCTTCTCCAGTGTGTCTGAGTGTCACCAGATTCAGCACTCATGTCTGTTCCATAAGGAGGATCAGATCCTGGCCTTCAATGACCTGCTAATAGACACATTAGAAGAGATAGATACATACCTAAGAAGACTAAGCAAGGATGAGGTAAGACAATGTTTCACAATAAAATAATGTTTTTTCATCACTACATTCAAAGTAATAAAGTTACTGAAATTACTTACAGGTAAAACTCACTGTTCGGCTGTTTCCAGGATCCCAGCCTCTGCACTCTGAATCTGACATCACCACACTGAGGACATGAAACAAAATCTCATGTGAATTCTCTTATAACCATTGAGTTATAAGAAATACTGTGCACATGCCTTGTTTAAGGTCAAAGGGTCTGTTGGACATTAAAGCTAATAAGAAGTGGAAATCGGGTTATCTAAAGTAACTTGCACTCTTTTGCATGTACATTATCATGACATCACAGGGCACACTCGTCAGTGAAGGTCAAGTGTTTTAACACAGCAACAGCCCAAATGGCGCAAAAGCGCATTTCAAAAAGACTGACCCACCTTGCTCTGATGCATGTTCATGGAGATATATTAGACAGTTTGGATATTGATACCCTCATGCAGGACTTTATCAGCATCAACCTGGAGAGAAAGGCCACATTTGGAGTTGCAGGCCCGCAGTAAAGTATTATACATTTCTTGATTGAAGATTTATTTCTTGTGGCTGATAGGTCTATGAGGCGATTTCTATTTTTGTTGCCGTGCAGCCTGCAGTTTTATTTGGAGATTGTGCTTTGACTACAGGCATACATACAGTATCACCTGTGTTTATGTGTTAGTTTAATTAATAGTCTAGTGACAACACTGGTATTACAGATAACAATTCTAACAGTATGAGATACTTTATATTGCGTATGTATATACAAGTTTTCTGTCATTGTGTGTTTGGTTTTGAAAAGCATGTAATCAATGATGTATTTAAATGTTTCAATCACTTGTACATGTAGCTCTTTTATATAAATGAATTATGCTGTACAAAAGCATGCATTTGCACATTGTTACACTGTGAAGTGTTATTAAACTTTCATAACTCTTAACCCTATTGTGTGTTTGACTAAAAACTAGAGATTGAAAGAATAGAGCTCAGGGAGTTACAAGGTATGATCAATGGATTTGGACAGCAACCATTCTGGTTTCAAAAGCGGCCACTCAACTGAGACTGCCCTCGGTTACTGAAGCTCTGAGACTGGCAAGAGCAGCTTCAAAATCCTCTGTACTCATCTTGCTGGATCTGTCTGCTGCTTTTGACAAAGTTAACCACCCTGATCCTCTTGTTAACCCTCATGACGAAGGGCATCTCAGAGCCACACTCCAATGGTTCAAGTCTTACCTCTCAGATAGGTCCTTCATGGTGTCGAGGAGGGGTGAGGTGCCTAAGTCGCAACATCTAGCTAGGGTGCCTCAGGGCTCAGTGCTTGGACCACTTCTCTTCTACATCTACATGTCATCACTAGGATCTGTCATTTAGAATCATGTTTTTTCCTATCACTGCTACGCTGATGACACACAACTCTACCTCTCATTCAAAGCAAAGCACAACAATGATGCTCAGCGACCACTCCTATTTTAAAAAACAAAAAACAGATTATTTCTTTATTTTTAAAGGGATAGTTCATTGCGATTTCACTTTTTTAACTTTAGTTAGTGTGTAATGTTGCTGTTAGTGCACAAACAACGTCTGCAAAGTTAGGACACTCAAAGTTCAATGCAAAGGGAGATATTTTCTTTTAAAGAATTCACTGTTTAAGGACTACAACAAACAGCTGGTAGGGACTACAACAAGCTTCTTCCCGGGTTGGTGACATAACTAACCCTAAAATTTACATAAACCCTGCCCCCGAGAACACACAACAAAGGGGTGAGGCCATTTTATTGCAATACAGTACGTAACACAAATGCAATAGCATGTCATAAAAGCAAGATGACAACATGACAAATTATAACCGTAATTAAACTAAACTACACCTGTTCTATCTCAATGCAGTATAATATATTCTCTGGCTCTGTAGGCATTTTACAACAGTTCCCACATGAGCGATTTATAGACTATCATGACAGAACATGCAATCAATGACTTTAAGATAGTTAACTCCACATCAGCTACATAAATTCATCAACTAACCATTCAGAAAGATCCTGTTGCATTCTACATGTTGTCACTTCTTCTTGAGTCTCTCCATCATTGTCTGACTCCGGTTTGAACATAAAAGGCTGAACAGTTTCTGACATTTTCAGTGAGTCTGAGGTAATCGGCGCTGCTCAGAGACGTTCAAAAACATATTTAACGGCTCTGGCGCTGCTAACATGAGCCCTTGAAACTCTGCCCTGAAACTGAGCAGCAGCTCATTTGCATTTAAAGGGACACACACAAAAATTGATTATTTTTGCTTACCCTCAAAAAGTTACAAATTCAACATGCTATAAAATATGATCTGTGGAGTTTTTTGAGCTAAAACTTCACATACACACTTTGGGGACATCAGAGACTTATTTTACATCTTGTAAAAGTGGCATTAAATGACCCCTTTAACTTCATTAAAAGTATTAACTAGCATTGTTGCATATAGGCAGTGTTGGTTAAGTTACTCTAAAAAAGTAATTAATTACTAGCTACTAATTACATCAAAAGTGTAATTAGGTTACTGTACTAATTACTCTCACTAAAAAGTATTGGATTACATATTACTAATTACTTTCTAAATCCCATATCAACCTCGACCAGTTGAACAATACAAGGACAGACACGAAACTGCACTTTTGTTAAATCCACTATTATTTTATATAGAATTGTTGTATAGTCTATACAGTAATCCCTTACTTTCAAGGGAAAAGTAATTAGATTATTTAGTAATTAATTACACCCAACATTGGATATAGGCCTATAATGCATATTATATAATTTGTTAATGTTCATTCATATAGTTAGAAATGTCACATCATTTTATTTCTGTTTATTATATATTGTTTTTACTTCGAGTAGGCCTATCACATATTTATTTAACCTTGGAGACACAAAATCAAATGCCATTATCAATCACCCCAACACCCTCCCCATCCAGCCAAATGTTACAGCGGAAATGGTGGAGGAAAGACAATTATTAACTGAAATCCATCAATCAAGAATTCCCCCTAAAATCCCCAGCAGCATGCAGAGAAAAAAGGAATGATCTTTTTTTCTTTTTTGCCAAAGTAACTTATTAATTGACCTCTTGCATTTCTAAGGTGAGCCAGGAGATTCTAACCACATAATCTGATAAATGGAACAGCGCCAGGTTTTAGTGAATATTTGCACACATTTCCACAGCTTACTGGATGTGCTTCAGCGCTAAATTTCTTTTTGTAGTATTCCCACAATACCACAAAGCCATTATGTATACCTAGTTTGTCTGGTAATTTCCACAAACTAATGACGGACTCAATCAAAAGGGAGGGACCTTAATCCTAAGCTTACATATAAGCAGAAACTCCTCCTGTTACCAGCATAACTCTCTGGAACAAACAAAAAGCCTCGAGCTTCCTCCTAATCTGCCATCATAACACGCATGTTGTGAGAGCTGAATAACTTTTCAGAGGACACTATTTTTACCGTGACACAAGGTAAGACATTAATAATATAGAATATGCCTACTGTTATGATGATTCTGCTATATGTCTCCGATGCTTGTATAGAAGTAATGCTGATATATACATAACATATTATTTGAAATATGATGGAGGGATCATTTCCATTGCATCTCAATTAGTCTTGTGGTGACATTTCACTGAATATTTGTTTTGTTTTACAAAATCATAAATGTTTACATCTGATTGCATCTGATGTCAGTGCTTACAGTAAAATAATTTCAATTCTATTTTAGCAACAACATGAGCAAGCCCAACAAAAATGCAAGTAAGTCTAAAATTGTTTAGGAAAATGGGATAATCAAGAAAGACACTTTAATGACATAAATTAAACTGAGTGGTATCTATGTATTTAATGTTAATCAGTTTATTTACGTTTCTGTAGCAGCAACTGCAAAGTTTTACAAAGAACCAGCAATGGTGGAGGAAGTGTACACTGGATACCTGCAGAAGTCGCCTGGCCAATCGGCTGTGTTAAAAAGCGTTGTATGTCTCATATTGCATTCCAACTTGAAATTGAAATATCTGCAGTCTGTCAAAGACAGTTCTTTTGTTTGTGAAACTTAGCAGTCTTACCTGTTATATCTGCCACAGAAATCATGGAAGCAGCGTTTCTTTGTGCTCTCCAAGACGGGTGAAGACGCCTACCATCTGACATACTATACAAACAATGAAAAGAGAGACAAATCTGTGGGAAAGATAGACCTTTCTAAGTAAGGAAAATACTGTCACACTCAAAAATAAACATATTATTTTCACACTATAATGAGAAAGTCTATCTGTTTTAAAGGATCAGCTTGCTGTTTACTGGCCCAGAGAAACATCAGATGTGGGACTGGATTCAGAAACACTTCAGTTGTACTCCAGCCTCTGTGCTGTTCTTGAGGGTGGAAGATGATACACCAAAACACGCGAGAGATTATTTTCTGATTGGAGAAAACAGGTTTGCAACCATCATTTTGACCATATCTCTCATTGCTGTCACACCATAGTTCAAAGAAAGCTAGCATGACACAGGCAAAAAAATAAATATATTCAAAGTCTCCATGAAGTGTGGCTTTTAGCCCATGTCTTTTGATTTTGAAGCCATGTATGTGTTAGTAGTGTAGCATATATAGTAGCAGATACACACGTTTAAAATTGAGTCTTAAAAAATCAGTCAACAAAGCTTTACTGGCATGACTGTTTGCATTTAGAATAGTGCAAAAGCATATATAGTATTCAAACATTAAACAGACAATACAGAAAATAAATATATGAAATAAACAAAGAGATACATGAACTTAAAAGATAAAGAGAATAAGATTAAGAAGAAGTCTTGAGTAATTTCATGGAGTCTTTAAGCAGTAGCTTAATCATTCTACTTTTATTTTTATTTTAAAACAAATTATGACATTTTTCCAAAACAGTAGTAGTAAATGTTTTCTGGTGTTTTTTTTAGTAATGATGTGAATGGCTGGCACAATGCCTTAGTCAAGGCCCTGAAGACTCATAAACCAAATAAACTGCGACATACAGATGACACCCTTGAGGTAAACATTAAAACATTTCTCTCAAAGGCTTGGACACACCTACTGATTCTTTATTTTTTACCATTTCCTACATTTGATTTGTTATTTGTAATATTACAATTTGTTATATATATATATATATATATACACATTTGAGAGGTTGTGCATGCTCACATATTTTACCTTTTTCCACAGTACAACAGATGTAGATCAACATCTGCACCTCTGAATGATTCGGAACCAAAGGTTAAAGATGAGTTTGATGAAAGATGGTCAGCACCCGAATTAATGTTATCTTCTCTGCCCCCCAACCATTATGACTATCCTCGCAAGTTCAGCGAACCTCTAGTACCAGCAGAGCGCAAGGTTTTACACATTTACATGTTTCTTTAACATATGCACACAAATGATTTTAAACTTCCATATGACAAAAACTCAAACTTCTATTTGACAGATTTCAGTTAAAGAGGATGAAGATGAGAAGGATGGGAAACAGGATGAATCTCCAGAGGACAGCAGTGAATACATGTCAATGGCATCATTGTAGGTGTTTGAGAGGACTTTTCCCTTAACTGGCCTAGTGAAATGTGAAATGTATTCTGTTGATAAAATGCAATTTTCTGAGAGACATTTAATTGAATTGTTCTTTTTCTGTGGTCTTTTCTGATTTTAGGCAAATGAAATTGGAAGATGACCAACAGGAGGCAGACACTGCACGCATACAGACAAAGTAATTTTGAAGTCTTTGATTCACCTCATGACAATGCACTATTGTGTTAGTTGTGCAAGATACAGTAAACTCAGTGCGTGTTGCCATCTGACACATTGTTATGCATTCACTAAGCTCATTCCCGTGCCTCAGATGCTACACATAGATGTGATTCTTTGTTTATTTAAAGACTACAAAACAACTCTTATCTTAGCGTTGCTGAACGTTCTGTTTTGTTGTTTAGAAATGTCCAGTCTTGCTGAACAGGTCAGGTCATGGATGAATGCTAAGATTAAAGAAACACTGACTGTAGCATGGTTTTAGCATCTTAATACATGACAGATGCAATCATCTCTGACTAGAACGATTAAGCAAGCATCATTCTGAGGTGTTCTATTGTTGTTTGAGCCTTGTTCAACACTAAAATGATCTTGATTCTTGATGCCCCATTGTTTAAAATACATAAAGTTTAACTTATTATTTTGTCTTTTTCAGCACTTCCATTAATGGCCACGAGTCCTCTTTGTGCAATAGTGCAGTCACCCAGGATAAGGACTATGAAAATAAACGGTAAATTTTGCCTTTAATGCAGTTTTACTGACACCATGGCAGCTTTGAACTGTGTTTTTCTGCTGAATACATCTGAATGATGTCATCTTTGTTTCACTTACTTTTTTCCTTAGAATGAGTACAGATTCTCAGCATCGTCTCCTCAGCTTCAATGAGAACCATGCCTCTACCGAGCTGGATGAGCTGCCTTTAAACAAGAGGTGATTTTTTATAATTTCAGTTCCCTCCTTAGTTCAACACTAGAAATACAACTTGAGTATTATGCATAAAAGGAAACCCACTTTATATTAGTTGTCTTTAACTAATATGTACTTGCATTAAAAATAATAATTGTTAGGTACAATGTACTTATTGTGTTCATGCTGTATTACTGAACTGCGATATGGGTAAGGTTAGGGACAGGTTTGGTGGTATGGGTATGTTTGAAAGTGGGTTAAGGTGTAAGGAAAGGGTTAACAGCGTAATTATACTGTAATTACATAAATTAATTACAGCTGTAATTACATGCAGGTATTTTGTAAATATAAGTACAATGTAAAAACATGTACGTACACAAGAAGTGCACTGTATCAATTGATTCATTTAAATGTTAGTACACCCATAATTAAAGACACTTAATATAAAGTGGGACCAAGTTAACAATTATTTCAATTTCTTAATTTCCCGTGCCATTTGATTCTCAGCTGTATTTAGCACTAAGGTTATGAAAAATGTGGCATCTCTTTGAATATTGTCAATGCATATTTCTATTCTGCAGTGAAACGCACACACATGTCGAGAAGGAGATCTGCGTTAGCCCAAACAGTCTGAAAAACAGTCTGATCTTGACGCAGGAAGAAGGCAAACCATGGTACCAAACTACAGTTATTACAGTTGAATCACAATAGAGAAAACATTAACATGAGTACAAAAAAACAACTTACATTGTATTATGTTTCTCATTGACTCTCATCCTTTTCCTCTCCAGTGTGTCTGAGTGTAGGCAGATTCAGGACTCATGTCTGTTCCATAAGGGGGATCAGATCCTGGCCTTCAATGGCCTGCGGATAGACACAGTAGAAGATATACAAACATACCTAAGAAAACTAAGCAAGGACGAGGTAAGATGATGATTTCACCTGATTTTTTTCCATCACTACATTCAGAGAGCTATAAATAATGTTACTGAAATTATCTGCAGGTAAAACTCACTATTCGGCGGTTTCCAGGATCCCAGCCACTGCACTCTGAATCCTGCATATCACAATGAGGACATGAAACAAAATCTCTTGTGAATTCTCTTATCACCATTGAGTTATTAGAAATATTGTGCACATGTCTAGTTTAAGGTCAAAGGGACTGTGGGACATTAAAGCTCATTCATTTGAGTCTAATCATACCGGTGGAAAATAAGGTGTTAATAAGTAACAGAAGTGGAAATTCGATTATCTAAAGTACCTTGTCCTATTTAGCATGTACATAAACCATGTAAAACAATGTGAATGAATTGTCAGATTCACTCAAAATGCCACTGAAAGAAATTATTATCATTTAGACTGTATATATATACACATGAAACTGCACGAATGGGTATATATTAGTTCATGTTTGTTTATGTGAAGAACAAGAGTCAAGTATTACTTTATAACAAGTATGAAGGTTAAGTAACAGTGAAAAATGCACAGTTATAAACTGTTCATGTATTTTAACCTCTTTAAAGCTGCACTTTTTTCCCCTAAAGGGACATGGGGGGTGGAAAAAAAAAATGAGATGGGAGGAAAAATAATAAATCAATGCTTCTGCGTTGACTCGCAAAATGTTTGCATTTCCTTGAAAGCCTCCTCACAAAAACTTTCCAACATTCCATTTCTTTGTGAGGGAACGCAAAGTTTCTCGAGTGAACACAAAAAATTTCGCGAGCAAATGCAAAAGCATTGACAAATAATTTTTCCTTCCATCTCATTTTTTTTCACCATGTCCCTTTAGGGACTCTGTACTTTTTTAATTCTAACAGTACGAGATACTTTATATACTGTGTATATACAACTTTACTGTCATTGTGTGTTTCATTTTGAAAAGAATTAATGATGTATTGCTCCAAATCATTATTAATTGATTTAAATGTCTCAGTCACTATTTAGATGCATTACTGAAGATGTAGCCTACTTAATATATAGCTGTATAAAAGCATGTATTTGCACATTGTTACACTGTGAATTGTTATTAAACTTTCAGATCTCTTAACCCTTGACTGTGTTTCACTACAAACTATTGAAGAGTTACACGGTATAATCAATGGATCTGAATGATTAGTTGGATATTATACAAGTGAGTTTATTGTGCATTTCAAAGTAAAAGTAATAATTATCGATGTACTTTTCAAGAAATTAACAACTGAATTCATTTTTATGCATGAATGCACACAGTAACTGGGATCTGGAGCGCTCAAATATGGAAAGCGCTCTTCACAAGAATCTCTTTACATTTGTGCTACATGATTTAAATCTAAAAGGCATAAAGAATTAAATATTCAAGACTGGCCTATACAACAACCAATGTGGGGTCAAAAAATGTAATTGTTCCTACTAAAAAATAAAAAATGGCTCATGGGTAAATAATCTGATGTTATAAAATAATGTAAAGTGCATCCAGTTGAATATGGTAATCTTTTATTTCTGATGTACCACATTATAAGTACTAATATATCTCATCTATGAGTTTATTCACGTATGACTGATGGTTTCCACAACTAAATTCTTATTACAAACTCATGATGAACAGATGAACTCTGATGTTGTTGTTTGCTATACTCTGAGAGGGACTTTTTTTTTTTTTTTTTTTTTTTTTTTTTAACCAAAGCGTCTAACCAGAAACTCCACCTACTCTTTCTCATCACAGCCAAGAATAAAGAGCTGTAGCTTCCTTGTAAACTTCCATCATGAATTTCCGCTGGCTGAGTAAAACCAGTTTTTCCACATTCTATAAAAAACACACCTGCATTTTAAAGTGCTGAAGGTGACATGACTCATTTTATGTACATCATCAGATTTTGTCTCACATTAGCATTGTGTGCTTATCATACTGTAGGTGTTTTTGATTTCTGCATCAATTTCATGCTTTTTTATTTTATAATATCTATGAATATGTGAATATGTTGTAAGACTGTAAAGATAATGGTTTTGTGCTATTCAAATATATCCCAACTAAGCTTATTCATGTACTATCTGGTGATTTTGACAACCAAATGCATACTCAAGATGAATAAAATGTTGTTGTTTGTGACTGGCAGAGGGACATTTTAGTGAATAACTAGAAACTCCACCTTCTCTACCCATCAGTGCCAGGAACAAAAGACGTCCAGCTCTGCACTACTATCATGAATTGGTCATGCAACAGAGAACACCAACAAAAGGAGAAATACATGTAGGCGGAAAACAACAATGGTGTCCGTGTGGAGGAAGACAATAAGACTGAAACTGTAGAAACACCATCTATAGTTGTATAAAGTATGTATACATAACACACACATAGCCACATATAACATCCTGGGTGGACCAAAATAGGAGTGTTGTTAGAAACCAATTAATAATGACTAAACAGGATATGATGCACACAGTCACTATTTCTATGTAAGAAAACAACACCCAGAGAAGCTTTATAGTCTTTACTAAGGTGTGCACAGAATATCTGTAAAATGTTTCATAATGCGTGATGGACCCAAATGACACCCATGAAGAGAAATTAACCAAACAGTTATTTTCATGAACTGTTAACAATTGTGATTGTGTTTTTCCATTAAGGATACGTCACCGGAATGCAGTAAAACGACAATTACAATGCATTTCAAGTTTACTTCAGCATAAAAGCACAGTATCCAAATTAACATCAAAGACGATTCAGACATGTCTAGAATCTAGAAAGATTAACTAGAAAGAGAATACAGAATATCTTTTTATACAGGACATTAGTTACATATTGCATGCATATACTGTAGTATAAATGTACAATTTAGAGAAAATTTGAAGTTGCATCATTTATTCATCTATGAGGTTTTCTTAGAACTTGCCTTGATCTGTATCTGTGGGTCTGCAAAAACCTTATCCATCACAGGAGATGACAGGTTGTTACCTCACTAGAGAAAGCAGGTTTGTCAGGGTATCTTTGACTCGCATACAAGAAACTTTACTGGAAGGCAAAACAAAAATAGATTATGCCATTTTTACACAAGTTTAAATAATCAAATTGCATGTAAGCTGCACAGTTGTGATTAGATTTATGTTGCTGCTGATGCATTTAAGGAAAACAAGAGCTTTGATACATATGAGTAAAGATGGGCTATTCTGTCTATTTCATGTTAAAATTACCCCTTTTGAAGATACAAAGCAAATTGCAAAGCACATTTTCATTCCAAATAGTAACTATAGACAGTAGTTTTATCAAAGGCATTTCTGTTTTCTATGATTAGGTGAATAGTTCAATGCCTTTCTCAAAGCTCGAATCAATGGGCTGAAAAATACTTCTAAAGCATGACCTATTTCCTTCCTGCATGATTTAAAAACATAGAGAACCCATTGTTTATCCATAGAAATAAACTCTGGATAGCAAAATACACAAGTCTTGAAGAATATTGCTAATGCTAATGTATTTTCAACATTCATTTTACATTCATTGGCAGATTCCTCTAAAACAGAGTTTACTTCTAGAGGAAAATAAATTTTGAAACCAATGGCTTCACTTATAAGCATTAATTCATGATCAGCTGAACGTAGACTGACAACTAGTAACCATGTAAATCATAATACACCACAAAAAAATTGAGGTTAGAAAGATTTTTTAAAAGAAATTAGTATTTTAATTCAGCAAGGATGCATTAAATTGATATTGTCAAAAGTGACAATAAAGACATTTAAATTGTTACTAAAAAGTTCTATTCATTTTCCATTAATCAAAGAATCCACAAAAATATTAAGCAGCAAATCAGCATATTAGAATGATTTCTGAAGGATCATGTAACACTGAAGATTGGCGTAGTGATGCTGAAAATTCAGCTTTGCCATCACAGGAATACATTACAATTTAAAATATATTATAATTTTAAATTGTAATAATATTTCACAATATTACTGTTTTTACTTCTTTCCAAATAAAATGTAGCCTTGGTAAGCATAAGAGACTTTTAAAAACATTATAAAACCTTCCGACCTGAAATTTTTTGAACTTTTGGTAGTTTAAGTATTTCTGTAGTTTAAGATGATTCATTAGGCATAAAGGTGTTTCCTCATTCTCACTTATTGTTCCCATCAGTGATGTTTTTGGATATCACACCTTGCAATCACAGTGATAACTACAGCCACAGGCTTGTGAAATTTTTATCACTCTACATTATGAGAATTACCAGCCATTTCCCCCAACACAAAACTTTTTTTTTTTTTTTTGCATATTTTTTTTAATCTAATAATATATTTTGTAACAATAATTATACTTGATTACAAAGCATAAATACATGTCCTTTTATTAGCTCATCACCCATCAAAGCTGTGTTGCATAACTAGTCTTGATTGATTGGCTTGGCACACTTTTTAGCATACCAGAGGAGTGCTGTTATCTTTTTTACCTGATGACTGATCTTTAGTTTGTTTTTTTTCGTATGGAGAATTTGAACTGATGTAAACACATACCCAAAATGCACACACCAAATATGCTCCATTTGGGTTATAAGGCTAAGATTAAGGTTTAGAAAGGTTAGCACGGCCCCATTAAACTTTGCCGAAAAATGTAGCAACTATACAGTCTGCAGGGTAAAAAGCATCTTGCTCCATTTTTAGAGAATTGTTGGGACACACCTTGTAAAACCAAGTTTGTCCCAAGTAAACTGGGACGCTTGGTCAACCTATTTATAGATTAGTCATATGGCATACAGCTAACCTTTTAAGCTAAGAAAACCTTTAGTTAGAATTCCAAACAACTGCTGTAACTGGCTACAATAGACTGTTGGCTCAAAGGTTCTGTGGTCACATGAAGCAAGATGGCAGATCTCAGATTGCTCACATCAGGTGTTATACAGTAGGTCTCCATGCAGGGTGTCTATAGGTCTCTCTAGTGGTTATTTCTGAAATTGCACTGATTGAGTTCAAGAACTGTGAAAAGTTCACTGACTATAAAGCAGCTCTGCAGAAAAAGCGATGTCATCACCCAGCTCAGTTCTCATCCAATAGTGCCACAGCAGTCAAATCAATAATACTGCTGAATATTAAGTGTCCGCAAGGAACGCAAACTCTATCAGGTGACAGAAATTGAGAAAAAAAAAAAAAAGAAAAAACTTGGGAGAAACCAGGCTCAGTCAGGGGGCCAGTTCTCCTATGGCCAAATGAAGGAACATGGTGTGATTATGATTCTAGGCGGCATCACAAATCAGACTGTGGATTTTTCATTTAGAATATTTCATCCAGTTCCTTCTGCTTGAAGATCGGATACATCACACTGGAATTTATAGGGAGGAGGAGTTGAAGCTGGCCATAGGGTCTGTGCAGAGGACTTGTCTGGTTCTCGTGGGTTTTTTTTTTTTTTTTTTTTTGAGGATTTGTGCCAAGGGCTGTCGAGTCAACGAGGTCTTCACAGGGGATCTGTCTCTAGACCTCTAGAGTCTAGTTGTCATGGTCTCCACTGACATCCAGGGCTGCATTTTGGTCGTCTCTGGGTGAAGGTCCACCATCTGGTCCAGATACAGAGCGGATCAGACTGACTACGATAACCTCAGGATAATGATGAAACAGAGAGACTAATATAAGCATAGATGCCATTCTTCTTCCTATGACTATGACTTTGAAACAGGAATCATTTGGCCATGTGCTTTCAGTGAAAATCTTTGCTTTGGTTTTCCATATATTGATATTTCTTCATAGATAGGACTGTCGTAACGAGCGGACTCAGGAAGAACTGTACATTTAAAAGGATAATTCAAATGAAAATTAAATCATCATTAACTAATCCTCATGTTCTTTCAAACCTGTATGACTTTTTTCTTCTGCGGAACATAAAAAGAAGGTATTTTGAAGAATGTTTCAACTATTTTTGTACATACAATGAACATCAGTGGGGTCCAAAACAACATTAGACCCACTAAATTTTATTCAGTATGGACATTTTTCGAAAAATATCTTTTGTGTTCCACAAAAATAAAGCATATAAGATCAAATGCACTGTCAGAATGTATTGGCATTTTAAGATTTCATTTTAGTTCCTCCTGTTGAACATGTTACCAGAAAGCCAAACACACAAAGGAATGCATATTGTATTTATCAGATATAATCTGAGAGTGTCTGATTGAGACTGTCTGAGAGTGATCAATTGATCATTGACGATGTGCAAGTAGTTTCTTATGGTTTACTTGCTATAAGATGTAAAATCAAGGCACTCATCTAGGACCCTTGTTGAGACTCAATAATTTATCTGATCTTATGTTTATGAGGATAGCATTAATGACTATCATTAAACAGTAGTGATTTTTAGATGATTATTAGTGACTATTATTATAAGTATATTAAATATACTGTCATATGTAAATATCATAAATACGCCTCAATGTACTCAGTACATGATACTATCTACATATGTAACATCTTCTAATGCTATCATAAATTACCAAACACCATCCTTTCATAAGGACGTGCAAATGTGGTGGATTTTTTCTAGAAGCTTGGAATTTGAAAAATAAATTTTGGGAAGGAATTTGTGTAAATAACCACAGCCATCTGAGACATTAAGGAAAAGAAAATCACTATACATCATTTTTAGTCATTACCAGTAATAACCTGCTAGTTGCCATAAAAATTCCGCAAACCTTAAAAAAAAAAAAAAAAAAAAAAAGGGAGGTGACAACTTTGACGACCTAACAAGAAACTCCACCTCCTTCAAAGACAAAAAGAGTTTGGCATCCTTCAAAATCATGACATGCATTCTTAAAACAGGACAGAAGTACAGAGGACACAATTGCAACATATACAGTAGCGAAGGTAATGTATTGCAGGTCTACTGATCTTATGACTGGTTTGTTTTATTTGAGTACATGAAATGATGAAATGATTTATTTGAGCACAAGAAATGATGGCTACACTACTGCTTACTATATTTTGGCAATATGCATCTTTCTTACAGTTTGAAGAATTAGCACTCAGTTCAAATGAGTCTGTAACTATTTGACTATGAAACAGGAATCGTTTGGCCATGTGCTTTCAGTGAAAATCTTTGCTTTGGTTTTCCATATATTGATATTTCTTCATAGATAGGACTGTTATAATGAGCGGACTCAGGAAGAACTGTACATTTAAAGGGATAATTCAAATGAAAATTAAATCATCATTAACTAATCCTCATGTTCTTTCAAACCTGTATGACTTTTTTCTTCTGCGGAACACAAAAGATGATATTTTGAAGAATGTTTCAACTGGTTTTGTACATACAATGAACATCAGTGGGGTCCAAAACAACATTAGACCCACTGAATTTCAATCAGTATGGACATTTTTCAAAATATCTTTTGTGTTCCACAAAAATAAAGAATATAAGTTTGTATAATGACATGAGGATGAGTAAATTTAAATCACAAAATTTTAGTTTGGGTGAACTATCTCTTTAAGGTCTGGTGTGAAGATCTTAGTTTCTTAACTTTATGAATACATATGTGAAAAATACCTACAGCACTGTGGCTTTTTCTATATTGTAAATTCTCAAGCATCATTCATTGCTTAAATATTGTCTGATGTGTGTGAGGAAGACATCACTCTCACAACACATATCATGTCTGTTTTAGGAGAAAGTCAACATCATCCAAATGTCCGGAAGTAAATCAGGTATGTCTGAAATTCATTGTGAACAGTACAGAATGACTAGAACCAGAATAGCTGGAAAAGAGATCAGAAGAAAACATTTGTCTGGTTGATCACATGTACTCTTCTGCAACAGGTTCAAATGCTTCACATAACAATGAAGCAGCTGAGGCAGAAGAAGTGTACACAGGTTTTCTGTACAAATCCCCTCCTTCTGGCCAGATAAAATTGACGGTATAATATTTGGAATTCCTAAACACAAATATCAGCAGTTTACATGTATTATCTCTGTATGTCAAATTTCATTATCCATTGCAGAAATCATGGAAGCATCGCTTCTTTGTGCTCGCAAAGACAAACAACAGCAGTCATGAGCTAAAATACTACAAAACCACTGAGAGAAACAAACTTATAAAATCCATAGATGTTTCCACGTAAGACAAAATCTGCAGAATACTTTTCAAATTAGCAAAAATGGTTAAAATTATGCAATTATATAATTTTTTTCTTTTATGTAGCATCACAATGCTGCATGTGCGTCCTGAATCACATTCAGTCTTTGAATGGATCTGCAAAACCTTCAAGTGCTCTCCATCCTCTGTGCTCTTCATGAAAACAGAAAATCCAGCAAACAAGGTCCAAAGAGAATATTTCTTCATTGGAGACACCAGGTTTGCTTTGATTACCATTGCTTTACCATAATTCCAAATACTTACCAAAAGAGCTGGATTTATAAAAGGAATTTACGCAAATAAAGGCGAGTAAATAAAGGCTTTAGTTTTAATGCTGTTATTTGTGATCTGTTGTTTTCAGTGAGGAGGTGGATAGATGGTTCAATGCTTTATCCAGGGTTTCGAAGGTTAGACATTCTACTTTTTGCTTAATATGAAAAGCTGTAATCTATGGAAGCTTGTTTCTGCCATGAAAAAAAAAAAAAAAAAAAAAAAAAAAAAAAAAGGTAATTACGACTTTATCTCACAATTCTGACTTTTTTTCTCAGAATTGCATGCTATAAACTCACAATTGCGAGTTATAAAGTCCGAATTGCGAGTTATATAGTCAGAATTGCGTGATATAATGTCAGAAATGAATGATATGAAGTCAGAATTGCGAGTAAAAAAAAGTCAGAATTGTGTGATATAACGTCAGAATTGCATGATATGAAGTCAGAATTGCGAGTTAAAAAGTCAGAATTGCGTGATAACATCAGAATTGCGAGTTATAAAGACAGAATTACAAGTTATAAAGTCAGAATTGCATGATATAGTCAGAATTGTCAGACACAATTGCGAGTTTATATCTCGCAATTCTGAGGAAAAAGTCAGAATTGTGAGATATAAACTCGCAATTGTGTCTTATAAAGTCAGAATTGCGTGATATAGTTAGAATTGTATGATATAAAGTCAGAATTGTTATAAACTCAGAACTTCGTGATATAAAGTCTTCTCAGAATTGCGAATTTATATCACACAATTCTGACTTTATAAGACAATTACGAGTTTATATCTCGCAATTCTGCGAGTTATAGTCAGAATTGCATGATATAAAGTCAGAATTTTGAGTTATAAAGTCAGAATTGTGTGATAAAAACTCACAATTGCAAGAAAAAAAATTCTGAGAAAAAGTCAGAATTGTGAGATAAAAAGTCGCAATTACCTTTTTTATTTAGTGGCGGAAACAAGCTTCCACAGTAATCAGTATGCTTTCTTTGAATAAATCATTAAACTACTATTTTTATTTATTTATTCAAATTATATGTTAAATATTTCACATTTAAACTACATTACAATTGCATATTTTTTTATAATCTTAGCTAATTCACAATCAATGTAATTTGATGAGTCTTATACAGTTAATTTTCAAATTATGTTCATAGAATATCAAATCTGAGTCACAAACTGAACCTCAGATTATGCCAGAATCCAACTCTAGTGACCAAAACCCCTGTGACACTGAAGAGGTAATTCATCAACATTGATTTCACATGCTTGTGTGTGACTGTAATTCAATTCATAGAATTCTGCCTAAATTATTTCTGAGTTGTACCTCTTCTTAACTGTAGACTGAAGTTGATAGTCTACCCCCACTGCCTCCAAGGGGAAAGTCAGCATCTGAAGGTGTTACCACTCAGCAGGGTCAATGTAGCCAACCACCCAAGAACAGCCCATCTGCAACAGAGGTATCACATAGTTAAACCAATAAAAACACACTCTCGCTTATAAAAAACAAACACCTACATCATGATTCAATCTGGCTATAAAAAACCCACATACCTTTGTTTGATGTATTCAGGTTTGCAAACAAATGGAAATAAAGGAAACTTTAGATGAGACTGCAGAGGACAGCAATGAGGACACGTCTTCAGGGTATGACAAACTTATTCTAGCTTTAAATGTCCTTTACCTCTCTTTAACCTGTTAAGGTGATGACTGGGCAACTTTTTGAGCAATGTTGCTTGGGCACTTTCCAATTGAGAATGGGCAACAAATTTCGATCTAAAGTATCCAGACAAAAATTTGTTGCCCATTCTCAATGGGAAAGTGCCCAAGCAACATCGCTCAAGTTGCCCCGTGTGTCATCACCTTGATTGTTGTTCCTCAAAAGGTAATTACTCTTTAGATTTGAATCCATTTGTGTCCTTCTTGAATAAGCATAAGGTGGTCTAATAGACCAATTTGTCTTTGATTTGCTGCTCATTTGATTTCCATCTTTTGCAGTTGTTAATGTTTCAAAGAATGTATGAAAGCTTGTTTGTAGTAATCAAGAGTCATTTTACAAAGTCTTCTATAAATGTACTCCGCATGCAGATGAGTTCATTGATTTTTAAACGCCTGATTTTATAGACTCTCAGGCTTTGTGCATGTAATGTTTTACTGGCTGCTGATCAGTTCTGCAAATAATAAATGATAATTATTTGTGTCTCTCTCAAGGGATAGTGAAGGCAGTTTGTTGTATTGTGTCACAGAAGTCTTTTCAAAAAATTCTTTGACACAGCAAAAATCAACTGAGTCAGACAAGTACAAAATACAAAATGGAAACTGTGCCTCCATTAAGCAGAATGGATCAGCTACAGACAAGAGGTGATTTACACCTTATCAATATGTGTATTGTATCTTTAGTTTCTGTAGAAGAGCAATTCAATAGAAAACAATTGTTTTAAAACCGCAGAATTTAGGTGTCCATCAACTGTGGTTATGGAATCTAGTTACATTTTGACAATGTTTTCCATTCCCCAGTGAAACACACACCCTTGTCGAGAAGGAAATTCGTGTAAGTCTTCGTGAGCTGAACAGCTTGATCTTTACAGAGGAGGCAGGAAAACCATGGTACAATTCTCACAGACAAATTTAGAAATGTTATTGCTCCAAAAATACTATCCACTGGAAGACTTCAAAAGTCCAAAAGTGTCATGCCCATGTGCGCTCTGATTTTTGAGCCAAGTTCATGCAAGTTTGCTTGGATGTATGTATAACAACAACAACAACACTACTATATTGCGATTTAATTTGATTTCAGCTCAATTCAATATTGATTGGGGCCTGTCAGGTATAGTAGATGGCAAATTTCCTCAAGGAAAAAAATAACTAATGTTGTAAACTATACAGCATTAGTTGTACACCTTTAGTGATGAACCAACAAGGAACACCTCAAATAAATTAACAAAATAAATTACAAATACTACTACTTCCCATGGTTTCACAGACAAGGCTTACGCCTAGTCCCAGTCTAAAATGCATGTTTGAGCGGTTTTAATTGAAAACAACTTGCACTGACATATCTTAAAATACGTCAATGCCATTGTTTTTTCTCAAGATGCACACCAGTAATGTTTTTTCTAAGGCGTGTTTATAAAAGCTACTTAAATATCCTAACTGAACTAAGGCCTAATCCTGGCTTAATCTAAGCCATGTTTGTGAAACCAGGCTATAATTTTTAAATTATATTTCTAGTTATTTTCCTTCACATCTTTACCTTTACCTTTTTACCTCTCCAGTGTGTCTGAGTGTCAGCAGATTCAGGACTCATGTCTGCTCCATAAGGGGGATCAGATACTGGCTGTCAATGACCTGTTGACAGACTCAGTGGAGGAGATACACACATACCTAAGAAGGCTTAGCAAGAACGAGGTAGTCATGAGTCAGAGTACAAGAATGCTTTTGTCAACATAAACAGGGCTACAATATGACTATAGTTGAACTTTTTTTCCCCTCCCCCTCCAGGTAAAACTGACCATTCTACGGCTCCCAGACTCCAGTTCCTCTACATTCTGAACCCTGCTGAGGACAAAAACAAAATGACCTAATCTCAAAGTGGGTTACTGTTCTTCTTCATCTGATTTTTCAGGCCCTTCAATACTCTCTTCATCAATGTGAAAGTTTCTCATGCATTTTTTCTCAGTGGGTAACAGCACTGTGCTGGAGATCAGTTGACAGTGATTTTAAACAGAATGAGCTGATGAAAGGGTTTTATTGTAGTATAACTTCTAGTTTCACAAGTGGTGATTTCTAAAACTACGCTTGACTGGCATCTATGATTTGTTAGTGCCAGATCGTACAGGCTGAAAGTACTGCTTTTCACACAACCCCGGGGAGCATATGGGTTGTCAAAAGTAACTTTTGTTTTCTTTTGTACATTAAGGCTTGCTGAGCTTATGTTCTTCTTATTAAAGATATCTCAGGAATGACTTAGTATACAGAATAGCGCAAAATGGCATCAGTGAAATTAATAAGGTAATAGAAACAAATTTACTAGAACTTTAGAACTTTCTTCTAGCAGTAAATAAATGTCGGGATAGCATTAAAGATATGTTGAACAGTATTTTGATGTTACTTTTAAAGGGTTAGTTCACCCAAAAATGAAATTTCTGTCATTAAGTACTCACCCTCATGTTGTTCCACACCCGTAAGACCTTCGTTCATCTTCAGAACACAAATTAAGATATTTTTGATGAAATCTGAGAGGTATCTGACTCGTCCATAGACAGCAATATAACCAAAACTTTCAAATGCCCAGAAAGGTATTAAAGTTATATTTAAAACAGTTCATGTGACTACAGTGGTTATGAGAATACTTTTTGTGTGCAAAAAAAAGAAAAACAAAATAACTTTGTTCAACAATATCTAGTGATGGGCAATTTCAAAACACTGCTTCATGAAGCAGCTTTTGTTTCGAATCAGTGGTTCGGAGTGTGTATCAAACTCCCAACGTCACATAAACCATTGAAATTTCGAAACACTTATGATGTAACGATGCCTCGTTTACTGAAATCACGTGACTTTGGCAGTTTGACACACGCTCCAAAACACTGATTCGAAACAAATGATTCGTAAAGCTTCGAAGCTTCACGAAGCAGTGTTTTGAAATCGCCCATCACTAGATATTGTTGAATAAAGTTGTTATTTTGGTGCACAAAAAGTATTCTCGTCGCTTCATAACATTAAGGTTGAACCACTGTAGTCACATGAACTGTTTTAAATATGCCTTTAGTAGCTTTCTGGGCATTTGAAAGCAATGCAGGCCTCACTGAGCCATCTGATTTTATCAAAAATATTTTAATTTGTGTTCCGAAGATGAACGAAGGTCTTAGGGGATTGGAACGACATGAGGGTGAGTAATTAAAGACAGAATTTTCATTTTTGGGTGAACTAACCCTTTAACTGCCTGTGAATCTGTGTACTGAAACTGCATTTAATTGCATTATATTTTGTAACCACATGGTGGCACACTAACACAAATTGAATTATTTTAAAACTTAACCTTGTTATTCTTACATCTTGAATTCTGATTACTTCCAGCATATAAATTCAAAGCAAAGTATCTTGGCTTGTTAAAAAATTTTTTTATATATATATATATATATATATATATATAAACTGCAGCTGCACTGAAACTAGTTTGTAGCAAATCCAAATGTTTTTTTTTTTTTTTTTCAAATTGAAATGAGATTCAGATATTTATTAAAAAAAAAAAAAAAAACTAAAACTACTGACTACCTGCTAAAGAACTGTTGAGCATGTGTATTGAAATGTATTACTTTTCTTATAGCAAAATGTATGATCTTGTATGTGCACAAGTATGAAATAAAATATGCAATTCAGAGAACAAAATCATTAGTACACGTGTGAAACGAGAGTAGAGTATATAGAATTTATTTACTTTATAAAACCGTCAGATTAAAAAAAAAACCCTCCTAAAATAAGAGGGCATATGTGGTCCATTCCAGCATTAGCCACTGGCAATGTAAAAACAGGCAAGGGGAGCCATTAGTAAAAGGCAACACTATTAACCATCGTGCAACCAGCACTTAAATGGCAGGTTCAAAGTAAAGTCTTTTTTTTTTCCCCAAATGTGAGAAGGCAGCCCAAAACACTCACATTTGAAATGGTCCACTGAGTGGTCCAATCAATAAACGCACCATCTGACTGTTTGGTCAAAGGTTTGATTGTGGATGTCAGTTTACTTTATTGCCTTGTTCCACAGCTTGAGCTTCTCAGGGCACATGATGTCGAGCTAAGGTTTCTGGGTTCAGTCTGCCACTCATAGAAGAAGCCCTCCATGGCTTTCCTACTCCTCCAGCTGCCCACATTCACAGTGGGGATGATCTTTTTCGGCTGCAGCCACTGCACAAAACGCTTCAGTTCTAAAAAACTGCTGTGCTCGCTGTAGGGAATACCTGGAACAGATAAGTATAGAGTAGGAAAGTATCTTTCAAAATCTTTGAGATGCTAGGAAAACCTATTTATACAAAAACAGGTTTTTGCCATTGTCAAAAGTCTGTGGATCAACAATGACTTCTGCTGCTCAAGCAGAGTCATATTCTAGCCTTTTGTACCATTATTTTACAATGATATAGTGTTTTTGTATAAAGACCTAAAGTAACAAGCACAAATTCCCATTAATTCCCATGTTGGACGTCTCAGATTCCAGCGGAGCTTGTGAAATGAGATGCATCTACTGCTTGAGGCAGCACCTGGTTCGGCTGCAGACCGCTGATATTCTGAAATTAAAACCCTGGGTTTGCAAAATCTGACATCTTGAGTTTTTCTCTGGGTCAAATCACATCTGCTGATTGTGTTAATACAAGGCATGCTGTTCTTAGCCTGAAACGACATTCAGCATTTCTAACAACTGCGGGAAGGGAGAAAAATCAATATAATGTAATTACATTCCACATACGAAGCCATTAGGTATAATCTTGTCAGTTAGTGGAACAGAATGACAAGGCTGTGTTGTGTCTACACTGAAAATCAGTTTAATGGAAAGCAATCCTTTTTAAGATCATATTAAAGAAGGGATGGTGTGACATATCAATAAAACAATGTGTTTTCTGCATTTCTGTTTTTGGTATAGGCCTATCATTATGCAAAATGGAGCAAACTTATTAAACCACCATAGAACTGTCCATCATAGATGAAAGCAAATGGAGCAAAATGATAAGGTGTTTTTTATTTGCTTTGTCAAATGTCTTATTTCCATTTTGATTTAAATGGATGACAAAAATACTTTCTCATTTTGCCTAGGGCTCTTGAAGTCACCAGACAAAACAGAGGGTTTTTTCTTCTTATAAAATCAAAATGCAAATACGGTAATACAGAAACAACCCTTTCTATTGTACATCCACTTCCTTTGATTAGAATTTGTTTGAACTTGCAATTTAAGTTTAAAATGAAGTGTCCCAATTTTATAAAAATGTTAGAAGTAAATGTAGCCCTAAATGTGTGCTCTTGGCTGATTTTGCTGAAACCTTTCCTGTTTTAAAGTCAACATCCCAGACAATAGTCTCAGATTTTTCAACTGTGTTGTAATAACCGCACTTAAACACTTGCTATAATGAATTAGATAAATAAAATCATTATATCAAATCCTTTATAAATAGACTGACACATACCATAGATACTGATGTTCCCTTGGGTCTGAGGTTGGATGTCTTCCACTCTCACAGTTTGGTTGAAGGTCCAGCCTGTGGGTTTGAAGGCCACTAGCTGGTCATACTTCTTGGAGAACTTATTCAAGTGTGTCCGCAAGTTCTGTAAAGTCAAGAAAGTGACAAAAATGGAAATAAAATAAATAAATAAATAAATAATAATACCTTCAGGTCATATAAACATTTAGGCTGGCTAGTTTTGAAAGTTATTTTGGATTAAGTTCTCTGTACGAGAAACCATAAACTCGCAACTGCCATTTCTAAAATCCAATTCTGAGGGAAAAAAGTTAGCTCACAATTCTAACGTTTTCTTACAATTGCGAGTTTATATCTCACAATTTTGACTTTAGAACTTGCATTTGCATAAACTTTATTTCTCAGAATTGCGAGTTTATCTCACACAGTTCTGAGAAAAAAAGTCAGAATTGCGAGATGTAAACTTGAAATTGCGAGAAAAATGTTAGAATTGTGAGAAGTCACAATTACCTTTTTTATTTTTTATTCAGTGGCAGAAACAAGCTTTCATAGAAAGCACGTGCTGTCGTGAATATTTATTACTTCTAATAGGACAAGACGATGCAGTCTCATGAATAATTATGAGAAACCAATGCGTCATCTATGTACTAGAGTGTTTAAAAATGCTCTAAATGGATCAAAAGTGACAGTAAAGACATTTATAATATTACAAAAGATTTCTATTTCAAATAAATTATAAACTTTCTATTCAAAGATTCCAGAAAGTTATCCACAAAAATATTAAGCAGCATAAATGTTTTCATTATTGACAAATGTTTTTGGAGCACCAAATTTCTGAAGAATCATGTGACATTCAAGATTGGAGTAATGACTGCTGAAAATTCAGCTTTGCACTACAGGAATAAATTAAAATAAAAACATTTTCAAATGTATTAAATATATAAAATAGATATGTTATTTTAAATTGTAATTATATTTCACAATATTACTGTTTTACTGTATATTTGGTGAGAATGAGACTTTTCAAAAAACACTTAAAACAAACAAACAAACAAACAAACAAAAAAAAACATCTCACCCACCCCAAACTTTTTAATGGTAGTGTATACAGCAAAAACTTACAGAGTAATCAAAGTCAAATGATGCCACATTGCAATCAGCTTCTTTCAATTTACATAATGGCTTTTCAATGTTTCTGCAAAATAAAATGTGGTGCAATCAACAATTAACCTCGCCTTTGCAATTTTTCCTCCTTCCTGTCATGGGCATTTAAACACGTTTCTCATTGGGAACAGCTCCAATATTGCTCTGAATAAACATCTACATTGGTTTGGGTGAAAAAAGTTGCTTATAATGGTTTAGGGCACATCATATGAATAATCTTTATTATCTTCAACTGTCTCATTAGAATTTACTTTCAGTCAGACTCAATCAGTGCTACCGCTGCCAGAACTGCTGCGTTGGCACTTGGTCTCTGTAATTAGAATCTTAATTTTTTCCTCCTGCATTAGCATAAACGCGCTGTCAAGGAAAATTAAAGATAACACTGAACACTGCATGAATTTTAAACTCCAAATTGAATAAGTAAACATAGCCTCATTGATTGTGTTTAGCATAATCAGCTCTTTTTATACACTTATAGACAGCAAAAATTACAGATGATAAATTGCATTTCGCAATTTATAACTGACATATGACAAATGAGTCACAGAAGTTTTAAATGTAGTTCAACTTACTTTGAAATTGAGCTGCATCATAGGAAGCACATGCACCCGGGCCGCCTGCCAGTCTGTAGTGATGCGCCGGCCAATCTCCTCGCACTCCAGGCAGCACATGGTGTTATACTTATCCTTGGACAAACATACTTTAGAGCCTAACACTTCCGATACAGCTAGAGGAACAGGTGGGACAGGTAAAAAACAAATTAAATCTCTATATACACAAGAAGGAATGAATGAAAATGAGTCTATTGGGAAAGAAGTTGTAATCCAGCAAGACAAGTCAAGAGAGTTTTCATATTAGTGGTGAGCAGAGATAACAGTCCACAGCAAGCACTATGTGATCAAAGGACATTAATCGTGGATGCATCTTATAAAATGAACAGGAAGCCAGTCAGACAAACTGTTCAATACAAACATTTCAAAGTCAAGTTAGGACAGCATCTGCAAACTATTTTATTTTACATGAGCCTCATTCATGATGGTCACGGTTTATAGAAAGGCGAACAATCTGTCCTTTCAAGAGTGGATAAAGTAGCACAAGGCCTACAAGAGGTCTGGGCAAAGCAGGACAACATTGCTCACTCACCTAGAAAGACCTTCTCTTTCCCAACTGAGTAGGTGCCACACACCACAAGTGTACGAGGGTTCAGCGTGACCTGTTCAAAAGCCGTGTTTACGGCAAAGGTGATGACTTCCTGTTGAGTGGGAAAGGTATACTCTGGGCTGCAATACCTATGAAAGAAAATGTTTTTTTTTTTTGTTTTTTTAACCCCATTAATATCAGTCTTAGTTGATGTGATCAAAAGTGGTCAGCAGAGACACACTGAGTCAAGAGAAACAGAATGCAGAACAGAAAAGTAGTTTTGTTAGTGGGGAACTCACGTTGTGTCTAGATAGAGGGTCTGTATCCTGAGACCCTGCAGCTCTGGGTAGCGCTCCATGGACGGATCAGCCCGGAAGTCACCTGTGTGGAGTACCTTCTGGCCATTTGGCAGCACAAATAGCAACATGGCTGCCCCAGGACAGCTGGAGGGGGAAAACAGTTATAGTAATTAAGGTCTTGTTATTCTGTGTGAACAATCCAAAAGTTACAAAAGTAAAAAAAATAGGGTCCTGCAATAAAGAAATATAATTGGCTTCAAACATTCATTAGTTAGAAGATACACTCACTGATTAGCATCCAGGAGAGTGACCTTCACTCCTTGCACGATACACTCGGTGTTCATTGGGAGAACATTAACATACTGCTCATTCACCTTCAGCTTGGTCTTCACAAGGTTACCAGTTACCTGCCATGTTTAACACCAGTTTGTCATGAAAAAAATAAGAGCAAATCCTTCCTGACACCATCATTGAGGGAAAAAAACAGAAAAACATTTTTCTAGTGTTTCAAGGCATTTTGCTTTCCATATTTTCCAAGTCCACTTATAATGATAGTGAAGGTTTCTTGTGCCAAAAGTTTTTCCATTTTCCACCCTTGTCCTGGCTTTTAGAATTAGACACTGATTGACATGTAAACTATGGTGTTTTATGCTAATGTGTTAATAATTCTCATATCATAACCATGACATTTCCGCAGCTTAAAGGGATAGTTCACCCAAAAATGAAAATTCTGACATAACTTACTCACCCTCAGGTTGATTAAAAATTTTATGAATTTCTTTCTTCTGTGGAGCATAAAAGAAGAAATCGCCACCTTGGAACTGAATAAGGTTCTATCTGCAGTCTGAGCAGGTAAATGTCAGATAGAACCTTATAATTCTAAGGTGGCAAAATGTCTTAGTGTTTTTACATACCACAAAATTCAGTGGTCTCCAGTAGTTTGGTTCCAAAACGTTCTTCAAAACATCTTCCTTTGTGTTTTGCAGAAAAAAGGTTTGGAACAGCATGAGGGTGAGCAAATAATGATAATTTTCATTTTCAGGTGAACTACAGTATCCCTTTAGTTTCTGGAAGGGAGCTTTTGGTTGTGAAAGTTAGAGGATTTCTATATAGTAAATTGAACTCTTCTGTTTCTAAATAGTGTTTTCATGATTTCTAAAGTGAAATAAGGCAGGGAGACATACTTTGTTACAATAGATGGGGAAGACAGAGTCTTTCTTCAAGCCACCATAGTGGTCCGAGTGGAAGTGAGTGAGAAAGTAGGCTGTGACACCTTCAACAACCCCATACTGAAAAGCATCCACAGCAAAACCAGTTCCTGGACAGAGAAAAATCATATTATAGTCTCCAAAGTACAATAGTCCGAAACATTGTCCCTCAAGCTAAACAATAGAGCTATTATCATCAAAAAAAAAAAAAAAACAAACAAACAAACACATAATCTGATACATTAAAGTTCTGGCACAACTGTTCAGACATGAAGTATCAGTGTTTACTGATGTAATCATAACAATTGGTATTAAGTAGGTCACAACAAAAGCATTAAAGCGGTTCACAAACCAGGAATTTTCTTGTAGAACGGACAGCGCTTGGGCTCCTCAGGATCTCCATCTGTCGCTCTTCCTCTGTTCCATCTTTTCCGCCCCTCTGCCCTCCCTCCTCTCTTTCCTTCTGTTTGCGTGGGCCTAGTCGTACCATCTTCTGCAGCAGGCGAGACACTGGACACTTCAGATGGTGCTTTGGTCTTCCTACGCCGTCTACCCTGGCGCCTAGCATCATCCCCCCGAGTTTCTGAAATCCTCGCTTTCCTAGGCCCTTGCTGATCGGCCTCTCTGACCGTTGCCTTTACTTCCTCCTCAGCCTTTTTTTCACTCAATGGCTTCAGGCCAAAAAACACTCCAATGTCTGTTTGCTTTAATCCAGAGGGACCTGTCTTAGTCTGAGTCCTCCTAGGAGCCATAGGCAGTGTTTTCTGAGTTATGGATAGGGCTGTTTGGGTGGTAGACAACTCTTGGTTTAAGAAAGTGGAATTAACTTCCTCATAAGGTGCAGCCAAGCTGTTGACAAGTGCAGGATTAGATATGCGATCCCGAAGACGCTCTAATACCAAACTTTGAGGTGACTGTAGCAGGGAGTTTGGACCTTCATTGTTTGTTGTGGCATGTTTTTCCACTGATTGAGCTCTGTGCTGAAACGTTCCATCAGAAACACCTGTGGAACTGGAAGTGGTCAGGTGACTATCCGGTGCTAACGATGTCTGCAGTTTCTCACAGGTGTCTAATGAGTTTTTCCCAGTCTCATATTGGTCCACCGTATCAAAAAACAGATCATCATCATCATCTTCATCGCTGAACAGATTAAGAGAATCATCGTCAACTTCGTTTTCATCTTCCTGCAATGCAGTACTCTGAAACAGCATATCTTTATTGTTTTTTTGAATCCTGTGCTCTTCATTCACATCTGGACGCTCAGAGAGAGGAGAGTAGGAGATATAATCATCATCATTACATTCAAAGAGCTCTTTTTTAACCTCAGTAGTCTGCGTCTGAACAGCATTGTGAACACAAAGTGCCTTGACTGGAGTTGGAATTGTCATTCTCGCCTCCTGTGATGAATTCTGGGACTGAGATCTTTTAATGGAAGGAGACCAGCCTTTCTTTTTCTTGATATCCTCAGTGTTAGGGGAGCGTAAAAGCAGCAGAGCATTACTCTGGGTGGGAGTTCCCTTTGGCACATCATCGGGGGATGAGTTTTGGCTGGATGAAGCAGAGACATTCAGAGCACTGTCCACGGAGCTCTCCGTATTATTCGTGGGAGCAACGTTATTAACTGACTTCAAGCTGAAGTCTGAGATGCCTTGGACCATGCAGTCGTTCAACGCTCGACTCTGAGCGAGCAGAGAGTGGCTGTACCTCTTGTAATGATTGGGAATGGAGGACGTACACTGAAGACCATCTGGACATTCTGTAACATTAGAAAGCAGAGAAAGTGTAAAAATGTTTTTTTCTTAAATATTATACAATCGTATTCTTGCAAACATTGAACATTAAGGTTTTAAAATCTCACACCAGATTCAGTTCATAGAGAATTTTAATAATGACGGAGTTCTCGAACCTCAGGATCAATACATTTCCATGGCTTTTCTAGTTCATATAATAAATATGTTATTATGTATGTGTGTGTCTAGCTATCTTACTATCTATATATTGATTATTTATTTATTTATTTAATATATATATATATATATATATATATATATATATATATATATATATACACACACACACATATATATAAAATTTACTATAGACTTCTAATAAGTTCAAGGTATTTAAAAATGTGTTATATTCCCAGGTATGTGGGAACACTGTAATGAGCTGATGAGTTGAATCTGGTGTGTAAGACATCCAAAATTGTGCAGTGTGAGGAGGGGATCCAGAAGAAAAACAGCTCATTTCACATATAAATTATGAATTTAAGAAAAACATTACCTTTACAATTGTCAGTAGGGGTATCTAAGCATTCTGCAACATGCCATTGTTGAGACTGAACCACCAAAACGGAAAATGGCATTTGACATACAGGACAGAAGCCTCCTGACTGAGGGTCTTTATCCTGGACAGCCTGAGAAAGTGTCCCATGATTCACGTCCAGAGATCCTGAGCTCACAGTGTTAATGGGAGCATTATTGCTATTCTGGTCTAAATCAGTGTGTGTTTCAGCACTGCTGACTTTTGGTTTTTGCGCTGATGTCCCAGGGTTGCTATCATTTCTCCTCTTTGTCCCACTTTTACTTGATATCTGTGATTTGCACCTTCGTTTCTTGGTCTTCTTAAGAGGTTTATAATTCCAAATGTCATTCTCGGAGCCGCTCTGTGACATTTGTAAACACTAACAGATCCTACTGGTTTGTTTTGAACGCAGTTGTTTTGTAACATCACATTCATGGTCCCTTAAAGCAAAAAGATTTGCAACCGCACAAAGAAGACCGTATCATGCAGAAATTCATCCCGAAAGCAAAAAGCCTTCAGAAAAGCGCGTGTCGTTAAAGTATTGTAACAAAAACCGTTCATATTACATGAGAAATAAACGCCGACCACTATCTTCCTCCGTTGCACTTACCGCCAAGGCTGAAATAGTATGTTTTCACATTCATGTTCGCATTTTCCATATTTCAAAACATATCGAGTAACTCCATAAGGCATTCTGAACCTTTATTTACACGTTTAATAAACACATTTTTTTTTAGTAGTTTGACGAATATATTAACTACTCGCAAAACAAATTTCTAATGAATGTGGTTGCGATATGTTTGTCGAAAGTGCCGAGCGTAAAATCTGGGTGTTGTTGTGGGAGTCATGGCGTCCTACAGTAAGCTGACAGATATTTTCCCCATTCAGAGCCAGCTAGATATTGCTTTAGAGGACTCGACAACTCAAGAAGAGAAGGAAAATCTCGTACATCAGTATTTGCAAAAAATAGACGAGAAGGAAGATTTAATTATACCGGATTTTGAAGATGGTAAGAGTGTAAATGAACTCAGTGGTGATAAGTGTAGCCTATACAGTATTTGTATCTCATAGGAGTGGCTTTAAAACCTCAGCTCAGGAGTGGCTTTAAAACTTTGCTGTTGTCTGTTTACTGTTGTGTAAAAATGTATTGAATCAACAGTGAGTGGTAAAGCATTAGCAAGTGATCTAATGAATATCCGGTAAAGATAATATATATTAGTGATGATAGATTAGTTCGCAATTAGGAAATTTCCAAGGAGATCTTACGATAGTTATTTTATTTTTATGAATATAACTATTATTAAAAGTTGTTGTAATTAATTTACTTATATTGACATTCCTATCCTGTTTATAATATATTATATAGTTAGGACGACTGATCTAAAAATCACATTTTTTATTTCTAACCCTTCCATTGTTATTCTGCAGGACTGGAATGGTTGAACACAGATAGGCCACTGTCACTCAGAAAGGAACTGTCAGGCAAAGTGGTGGTGCTTGACTTCTTCACCTACTGCTGCATAAACTGCATGCACCTACTTCCTGATTTACACCATTTGGAGCAGAGTTACTCCATAGAAGGTATATACACTGAGCCGTTAGGCATAGAGGGTTCATTTTGATGTGAATGTAAACAAGTGATGGGGACTGTTTGTTGACCAGTGAATGACAAAGAGAATGTAAAATCCATCCATCCTGACTCTAATGGTCATTATGCTGTATATTACATCATTAGGTGAACGAAAAACATCTTACAATCTGAAGCCACACTCAGTAGCCAATCTAGATAAATGTTTCTTGGCTGTTTTAGTTTGAACATTACAAATATCCCATAGTAGATTGTGCCCAGGGTTAAATGGGGAAAAAAGTGAGAGCCTTTTGATAAGCTTTTTTGTTCTGGTCTAGCAACACATATTCCCATTATCTCTTAACTGTATCGGATATGAGACTTTAAATATCCAGTGACCAGGTCGAGGGCAGGGAGTTTCACATAGATACACGATTATACTGGACTGTAGCTTATTATAGCAGCTCTGCGTCCAGTGCTATCAGCTCCAGCTGTCAGTAGCCCGTCAGTAGCCACTTCTGAGGGATCATCCGGGGCAACTTGCCAGGCAGCCGTCAGCCCACTCGCTGGCATATCTCACACATACCTCATCTTGGCACTTCTTTTGGTACATTCTGTTACCGCTGTTCTGTTACAGAAGCAGAACATGCCTCCCCACCCCTCTTCCCAAAGTCTCATTAATAATTAGGGTTTATCGTTGATTATATCACAGAACAGTGGCCTTTTATTATTACGCAGAGACTTTTTTACTCCTGCCATTCAAACAACATACTCTACTGTTGGTTCTGGGAGGTTATCATAGGTTATCAATAAATCACTTCAAATTTGTTCTTGCCCTGTCAGTTTATTTAGTGGCCCCACAATAAAATGCATTTTATTTTCAGCAACATATTTTATATGCGTCATGAAAAAATATATTTATAACATTTCAATATATTTATAACATTTCATTTACAAAAAAAGAACTATGTGTATATATATATATATATATATATATATATATATATATATATATAAATATATTTTTTTTTAAAATTTATTTATTTTTCTTTTCTTCTAATATGTTTTCA